>NC_092191.1:22434611-22709380 GCF_043641665.1 Enoplosus armatus | reverse complement strand
GCTAGTTTTAACTCCTTTTGGGTAGTTTAATCTTTTAACAGTGCATCATGTTTTATAGAACAGCTCAACCAAGTTATCAGCAAATTTTACATTTTCACACTGTAAAATGTCCCATCCGGCACATGTCTCGGTCCCAAATGTTTAATCCGAACCAAATGAAGAGATCCGCGTTAAAACTGCTATGTTTGTTAAATACTAAAATGATCTTGTATATCGTTATCAGTTTATCAAATATCAATATGGGTATTGAACTCGTATGTATAACATCTTAATCTGCAAAGAACCTTCAATCTACATAACTATTTAATGCTGTGCAACATTTCCCTCTAGTGCAGTCAAAGTATGAGGGCCATGCAATGGAAATACTGAAGTAGCTCGGAAGTGTAACGTAAAAGTAAATGCACTTTTCGCCTGCTTTTTTGATTCTACCACCGGGGGGCGGTATCACATTCTGCTCACAGTTGAGAGTTCTGTTGTTTTGTCAATTGAGATTTACAGTTTCATTTTTGGAGAGTACAGTACTATTAATACAGATGAATAGTGTCTTAGTTAGTTCAAGTCCAGGACAAAACACAACAAACAAGAGACACAAAAGCAACTGGTCCAACCGGCCTGATCCGCTCTCTCTCTGTGTCTCAGTGACCATCAGCTGCAGTAAGAAGAAGAGTAATCCAACAGAAGCTCTTCAGATGCTCTCCTCCACCCGCCTCAGCCTCAGGAGTCTGGCCACCAGAGCGAAGGTGAGGCTGACACAAACCAAACACCATCGTCACACTTGGTGCGTTCGAACGGGTTCCGGGTCCACCAGTCCATAAAGACAAGCGATGGACAGGTGGAAGAGTCACAAGCATACGGCGCCCAGGGTCCTTCAGGGGTGGAATGTTGCCACGTGATCCGTGTTCAGGAATTCTTTTTGAGCATTTCAAGTTAAAAACCCTACCCAGTGTTTTGCTCCACGAGGGTGTAACTGTGCCTCTGACAAAGAGTTTAAACAGTGTGTCACTGGAAGTCGACTTCAGAGACATTGATATTTTAATCTGTATCTCGAAAACCAGACTCGCATTCAGTGATAAGAGCTACATTACAGTCACGTGTCGTCCCACTGGTACTGGGCTTCCTTGTGTCCTCCAGATGATTAGTTGCCCGAGTGAGTGTTAAAATGCAGCATAAACTAAAAGTAAGTAAGTAAAGTGAGTAAAATAACGATCCTTCAGTGCATAACGTCGTCATTTTCCACCCCCCTCCCCCCCTTCATTAATCCGTTACAGCAAGAGCACACAGACGTGGCCTCGGGTCAGGTCCACGCCGAGCTGCAGGACGGCGTCGCTGCTCTGGAGCGACTCATCGCCAAGCTGCAGGAGCTGAGCGGGACGCTGCGCAACCAATCACAGTGACCGAACGCAGGCTCTCCTGGACGGACGGACGGACACTCTGCAGCTGCAGTCATCGGCCCTGTATATTAAATCGAGCGTTTTACATGTGACGAGTGAGAATAAGAACAGATGGAATCAGAAACGGACTCGCTCAGCAATCAGAATGTTTTTATACCTCTATAATCCACATTGGAATGTAAACAATGACTGTAAGGCATCAAACAGTAAAATATTGAAAAATCTGAATGTTTTTTTTTTTTCTTTTTTTTTCTTCTCTGTTTCATAAGAAAAACACATATTTGGATCCTCATAAATTCAACACAGGAAGCGTGTTATTACAGAGCTGTGTGTTGCAACTGGTTACAGTATTGAAAATGAATCGGAGTTAAAGCTACAGTCGGCAATATTACTGAATGCTAATTTTGGTTGACTCATTTTGATCATTGCGTGTCTCTAACAATATCTAACTGAAGGGCTCCTTTTAAAAAAATGTCTGTGAGCACCTGCCCCCCTTTGTATGCAGTCTTTTTTTTTTAAAAGCTGGACCAGCTCTGAATCAAACAACCAATCAGGGTAATCAGGATTAGCTTTTTGAAACTAATATTTAATTTATTATACGGGCAATATCCGGGACTTCCCCAGATCGGGACCAGCACCTAGGCCGGTGCTTTATATTTTGTGTAAACCAGGATCACGGAGAGGGTGCTGGTCCGGCGGGTCACGGGGCGCATCAAAGATCCATAAAGAGCCTGGAGTACACTGGACAAGGCCCTGGTGCTGCTGTTAAATCGTCTGCCCCCCCTCCCTCCCTTCCTTCCTCCCTCCCTTCTTCAGTACTATCGGCAGCGCTGCACATCCTCACCCCCTGATTTAGTTAACATTTAAAGGTGCAGGATCTGGCCCCACATGAATGACAATACAGCTAAAACAAGGTGACTAATGGACTAAAATTAGCCTATGATTATTAATAGGCCTGTTATTATCCTAGTTCCATCGATTGAGTAGTAAAAAAAAGAAAATAGACGAGTGAAACCAAATGGAATTCAGTTGTTTTAGTTGGTGACATCATAGAAGCATTTAATCATCAGCTGCATTATGATTGATAGTTAATAGAGCCATTAATTAAAGTAGATAAACAGCTTTTAGTAAATAATCACACCGATGTATCTACGTGCGTCTCGTCCTGCGTAGGGTTAGGGTTGACGGTATTTATGAAAGCTGCCGTTCATGGACGACGTGGCTGTCATGACAACATGGGTGGGTGTTTTTGTACTTTTCTTCTCATTGCAAACTACATGAGCTGACACTCAGGTTAGGGGGGCATTAAACCCACATTTCCAGCCACACACACACACACACCAGTCATTTTTTTTTTTTTTTTTTTGAATGGCATGAAATAATGACCCATTTCAGGCTCTGTATCATTTATTCATCACCGGATTATATCACACTCGCAGACACAGGGTCAGTCAGCAGTGGTGACTAATCTTCTTAATGGGACTGTGAAATTTCCCATAATGCTATTTCTAGATAAACCACATAAGAGTGATTTGCTGCGGTCCTGTCATCGCCCCGGAGGACAGCGCTCTGCCCTCGGACTCGCTCTCCCAGGATTCCTGCCATGATGTCACCGCTGGCAGAGCTCCCATTGCATCACGTTCGTAGTGAGCTTGGGGAGACAGGCCGCCTTTGTTTGGACAGATTCTCACGTAGGGGTTGATCGTCGCGAAGCCGGGTGGGAATGAGGAATTCGTTTCCGTGGAGGAAGAACTCCAGATCTGGGACGTTAGAATGCTCTCAGGCTTTGGTAGTTCGGATCAATTTGTCGAGGTTCACTGATGAAGCTGCATCTTTTAAAAGAGCTGTGGCTGGTTTTCATTTTTTTTTTTTTTGTTTTCCAAACGCTGACCCTAGATGATCACAATTAAACAGGAGCACGTCGACAAGATTCTGTTGGTCAGAGTTCCCTCTTCTCACTCAATATCATTATGTACGGCTGAAACATCGGGCGCGCCAGCATCCCAACTGTCCAGTTTGTCGCAGTAGGTGCTGAGATAACTTATCTGTGCATGGCTCTCTATGTTAGCAGGCTTTCAGATTGGGCGCACTGTACGAAATCCAAGCAAAACATTGTGTCATGTGCATACAATTACTTGTACCAACCACTAGAAAAAAGTCAAGTTAATTAAACGAGCAAAAAAGGACTTTCTTGAAAGTAGCTTCAAAATCAGGCCACAATGTACGATGTACAATAAGTCATTCCAAAAACCTGTAATTGCTACCTGACGGTCTCTTTTCTCGTCACATATGAAACCTGCAGTAATTATTCGGCCACTTGGGGGCGGCAGAAAGAAGTCGTGGTGAGCGCGACATTGACACGTCGTCACCTTTTAAGCCGATATGGTGAACTTTCCTCCTGGGGAAAGCGTCCGGCCCTTTCGCTGCTAAATGCTCCGCTGTGTCCGCCAGCGAGTCCCTTAACTCACGCATTTGCCCCGTTGTTAGTATAAAAACGATGAGTGCCGCTTTAAAAGTATTGAAGAAGACTCAAGGTATAAGCAGAGAAACTTCTCGAATTCAAGTTCAACTCGACTGACTTTCACTTCAGCACAGTTCAGGAGTTCAAATGTTAAAACAGGACTACAGAAGAAAGACATCGGACATTCTTCTGCTTCTTTGCACCTGATGGCGAGGAGCTTCTCTTGGAGGTTCTATCTAGGGATCAAACCCCCAACCCTGTTAAAGTTGCTATGGTGCTCAGAACTAGCAAGACCTTAACCTCAGTTGTGTTTGGTGCCGGTATGATGCCGTCCTGCCGTGGCGTGAGATCAGAAAAACCATTTTAAGTGCTGCTCTTGGGGGGTGGGGGGAATTACAAATGAGAATATCTTTAGTCATTTAGTTTGGAGGATTTGCTGAGTCCAGGAGGAGTCGCCACCGCTGCAGCTGTGAATTGAACCCTGGTCTCTGCAGCGGCAGCGCCTTTTGCTCTTAATGCTGACACTTATGGGTCATGTTGCTGACTGGTTATGAGGCTCATTCCACAAACGAGTATTAACCCCACGTCGGGGTCAAAAGAAACCCAAAAACCTCCTTCCCACGCCATGTTTCGAACGCGTTTGTCCTTGATGAAAGCAGCCTCTGTGCGGATGACCCAGACCAGGCGGACTGAACGAATGAACTCTCTGCCCGGATTTTAAAACATTGCATCATCTGCGATTACACATCGCGGGCTGCAGCCCTCCCCAGCGCCTTGCCATGTCTCTCCCCACAAGTTTGGCAAAGGGCTCCAGCCTCCACCCTGTTTCCCAAGCAATCTGTTACAACAGTCTCTCTCTCTCTCTCTCTGGGTTCTGCTTACCATCACCCTTCATGGGTCCAAATTCTGTGGCGGGTCACCGCCCCAGATCTGTCTCACACGTACGTAACCATCAAACAAACATCAAACACTTTCCTTTCAGTTTGTGTGTGTGTGTGTGTGTGTGTTGTGTGTGTGTGTGAGAGAGAGAGAGAGAGAGAGAGAGAGAGAGAGGAGAGAAGAGAGAGAGAGAGAGAGAGGAGGATGAGAGAGAGAGAGAAGAGAGAGAGAGAGAGAGAGAGAGAGAGAGAGAGATGAGAGAGAGAGAGAGAGAGAAGAGGAGAGAGGAGAGAGAGAGAGAGAGAGAGAGAGAGACGGAGAGAGAGAGGAGAGAGAGAGAGAGAGAGAGAGAGAGAGAAGAGAGATGAAGAGAGAGAGAGAGAGAGAGAGAGAGAGAGAGAGAGAGAGGACTCACTTTTGGTTAAATGTGTGAAACTTTCTCATGCGACCCACGTCACGTCACTGATCAGATTTAGTAGATGTGAGAGAATCGGCAGAGGTGGTAAAATGAGACTCGCGTGGAATCAATTCGTTGTTTGGCCACGGTGCACTCACCGTTGTGCCTGTGGTGGCAAAAGATCTGAGGCGCAGAAGTTTGCAAGAGGAGAAGTCGACATTTTGGTTGCAGAGGAAGCATGTGGTGGGATCACAGGTCCCAAGCCGTAGGTATCTGTTAAAAACCACTCCAGGGACCAGATGAATTAATGGGTATGCGCCATTTTCCCACGCATTCAAGTTTTATAAAGGAATATAAAGAATGTATGATCCTCAACATACTTCAGACTAGTGTGCACCAGCCCCTGGAATTTGTCCTCAGAAGTGCGTTTGACAAAGACGAACTGGTCTTTGGTATCTAATATCATTGTTAGCCAGGGGACTAGGCGAACCTTGCGAGCTCACTTTTTATTTGGCTGCCCCCTCCCGTTCGGACAGATTTCCAGCCGACCAGACCCAGGTCGGCGCAATCACAACCGTTTATCTAATATGGGACGGGTTTGATACAATGAGTGACAGAGGAGCTTGCCGTTGGGGGCATTTTTCGAAAAACAACCAAGATGGCTGCCGCTGATGTCGACCATCCTGTTGAACCTGCTGTCGCATCAGTATTAAACGAACCGGACGGTGTGTTTTCTGTAAAAGAAGAGCAACAACTGCACTTAAAGCTTTTGTTGATGAGACAGTTGTGTTTGCCGCCCCTCCCAACAGGATGCTACGCCGCACGTTTCGTTACTCACGTCTGTCTAATTGCGTCCACAGGTATCTTGGTCTGGTTCGCGGTTCGAGACTTAGTTGCATTGGCAAATTGGTCTGGCTGTAGTTTTAAGAGAGAAATAACTTAACGTAGATTTTCAACTAGGCATGTCACCTCAGTTGTATGCAGGCGAGAGAAAACCACACACTTCAGGGTGTAGATAGCCATTAAAGTCAACATGTATGTAGTTGACACAGTCCGTCATGACCTCTGTGATGCTCCTACAATAGGTCTGCTAGTGAGATGCCCACTGGTACTCCACTTTAACACCTCTATGGTGCCACCGTGAAGCGGACATTTTTGATTTTGAGTGATATATCTTGACACCTATTGAGGTGGATTACCGAGTTTGGTAAGTTTGGTACAGATATTCGAGGTTCCCACAGGATGAATCCCAATGACTTCGGTGAGCCCCTGACTTTCCTCTTGTGCCACCATGAGGTTGGCATTTTTGGCTCACAGTGAAATATCTCTACATCTATTGGATGGGCCGCCATGAAATTTGGTACGCAATTCCGCGTTCCCCAGAAGATTGGAACTCTAATGACTTTCATCCAACCCGTCAGGTCAAAATTTCAATTCAGCATTTTTATTTTATCCCCTTCTGCGATGTACAGGTGCAAGGGCACCGTTGCCGCATCCTGGACTTAACGTCACCCCAGACGATTGTGATTGGTTTAAAGAAATACAAAAGCCCCCTGTCCCAGAATGATAATGAGTTGAGCCAGACCTTTCTGCAAGGTGCGGAAATAGGTCTGGGATCCCACATGACTGGGGAAAAAAAGTGACGTGGAGTGGAACTTAAGTCGAATGAATCCGATTTGTAAAGGAACAATAACCACAAAAAAGTGTCAGGTTAGCTTGACTTTTTTGAAAAATCTACACATTTGTTCCTCCGCTCTTTATATTCCAGGCATGCCTGGAGCTCATTGTGTTTCAGACAGCAAACAATGCTCAAACAGTTGATCACACGTTTCAAGAGTTTCAAATGGACATGTAAAAAATGTCATTGAAGCCCTGCAACTATGTCCCAGTGCCAGCGTTTCTGACTCACACGCCACCGTCAGATTACCGCGCTCAGATTACTGCGATACTGCAAAGTGCATGTAAGGAGCCCCTGCACAAAAAAAAAACAAAAAACGTGAGAGCTGGAATTCAGACATACATCTGGATTCACCCCCAGCGCACCTGTCAGACTGCTACGTGCATGGAGTTTCTCCAAAACAGATGTGTCTGCTTGAAATTCACTTCTCTTCCTTGGAACGTGTCCATTTGCTTGATGCACCGTGAGCTGCGTTAAGTCTGGTGCAACTGTCCGTGACAGTTTCTACAACCATCGTTTTCTCAACTGTTGACGGTGCGGAGCAAAAATGGCTCCCTGTGTTTGCTCCGAGGCCACCCTCGGGATTTTAATTAAGCGAGTGGACATTGGTCATGTTGTAAAGCCTTCAGCCTGTTTGATATAGCCACTTACTCGTGCTCTCATAGCTTAATAGTCGGAATGAATTTCACAGTAAATGTCCATTTCATGTGGACAAGAGAACGAGGTTTGTTAGATAAACCACTTCAGACACAAAATACTGTAAATGAGCCAATTTGGCGTCGAAGGTAGAGACGGGCTTCATAGAAGACATGACATGTTTCCCTGAGGCTACAGACAGCAGCTCAGCTTGAATAACACGCCTGAGGACGGCCAGTGCCAGATTTCTGCCGTCTGCTGGCCAGACCTCAACAATGATGTTAACCTCTGCCGACACCGAACAGTGTCTCTCAGTGAGTTACATCTTCTTGTCACATTTAAACTTCAGCACAGGCTTCTTTGCTTTTCAGATATAGTCTTGTATTTGTTTTATATTAGTTTCACAAAAAAAAAAAAAAGCTGTGGGGTGAGAGAAGCAGAATCCGCCACCAGTTGGTGGTTTCATAAAGCAGCACTACCAGTTAAACCAGGCTTACTGTAGTGATTTAAATAAGTCTGACCTAAATTAGCATCTTGTCCCTCCGTGTACAAGCAAGAGTGAATACAGGCTGTGCTTGGGCACGGCATTGTTTTGGGATGAAAGCTAATGTCTAAAAATGAACATGCCTGCAATATGTTTACCATTTATTTTTCACCCATTGGTTAGTGGACCGTTTTGGAGCCTCGAGTTTGGCACTTGGGCTTGGAACTTGTTTTTTTTTTTGGAGCCAGAAGTGACCGTATTTGGACGAGAGGCTGGCTCCTGGCCCCATGGCTATGCCGTGCGTAGTCGCCGCTGACAAAGTTAGCTTGCAAATGTAATTCCTGGAAGAAACTCACTCCTTTGAGTACAACAGAACGCTGAACAAGACATTTTCAGGCGACCAAAATGTTGAAAGGGGTCAAAGTTCGAAGACAAAAACACGGACGGCGCCCAAAAACAAGTTCATGGCTCCTTAAACGTACACAGTGTCATGGATGCGTATTGCTAAGCCTGACTATCCTGACTTGTCAATCACAAGGTAGCCGGGACCTAAAGCACACTCTGCTTTATCGCCTTATTTTTTTACTCTAAATCGGACCATAAATTACAAAATGAACACCGTGTATTGCAGAAGACTTGAATCTAGCGGTTGAGACCATAAACTCAATAGGAAAAGTGCGAAGTTAGGGTCATTTTCTCATAGACTTCTGTACAATGTGACTTCTTTTTGCAACCAGTGGAGTCGCCCCCTGCTGGCCGTCAGAAAGAAAGCAGGTTTTAGGCACTCCCGCATTTGGCTTCACTTTTCCCGATCTGGAGGTCGGTGCTTGAGCGTGACTTTCACTCACGAACGCTACGTCTAACTTCGTCTACGTTCATTCCAAAATGGAATTGTCCCCTTAATTTCTCTCCTCACAACTCCACTTTGTGGAACTCTGAGTTCAATATTCGAATCAGACTGGTCCTATAACGCTGTGTTCAGACAGAAAGTGAGGATCATTTTAGCCTTGTGTCATTCTTGCCAATTTGTCCACTGGAATGGATACCGGAGACAATGTACTGGGCTGTCCAGACGTTAGCTGTGAGCTAGTTAGCAACGTAGGCACTCACTGTGGGTATGGAGGAACTTATTTCCCTCCAGTCTCTCGAAGCAGATTCATAGAGCCCCGACATAAGCTCAATTTTTTCAACCCAAGTGGACACGTTTTGGCGTCAATCCGCTTCGCCCCAGGCAAATTTGCATCCACTCACGTCTTTCCGTTGACTTTGCGTGCAATCGCACTGCCTCTAGAATTCCCCCGTCCGACCACACTCTTACTGGATGTAAATTGTTTTTTTTTTATTATCATATAATCAATTGTTAGATACATTGTGAAGAACGAGATTATATCAAGGTCTGTAGAGCCTTCCCTCTCCCTCTAATACAGAACACGCCTTAGGGTCGAGGAGCTGGATTCGTTCCACGGAAACACTGATAACAGACAGTTATCGAGAGGTACGTTTTTGGAGACAGTGGGGCTCAAATTCAGGCTCATCTTTTTCAGTTTGATTCCTCATATCTGAAAAGCGCCTTTACTCCCTATTTAGCTTTGCCTGTCAACCCAAAGTTAAAGAAAGGCATTACAAAACTGAGATCTATTTAGTCCACTAGGGTTTTGTTACAAACCCCGGTTTTGTTGTGCTTATGTGTTACCCCCTGTACACTGTCTAAGTGTTTGCTGCTGTGTTTTATTCCTTTTCGATTGGATTCAGAGGTGTTGCTGCTTGTGCTCACGCAATATACTGTATGTTCTTCACCCCTGACTTGAGATGTACATACAGTACTGAGGCATTTGGCTATAAACCAAAAGTATTGGACAAGGTAACATTTTTGACCTGATGATGGCTAACATCAGCGTGTGACCTCACAAATGCGCTTCTGGAAGAATGGTCAAAAATTGCCATAAACACTCCGAAACCTTGTGGAAAGCCTTCCCAGAAGAGTTGAAGCTGTTATAGCTGCAAAGGGTGGACCGACGTCATATTAAACCCTATGGATTAAGAATGGGACGTCACTTAAATTCATATGCGAGTCAAGGCAGGTGAGCCAATACTTTTGGCAATATAGTGTATATCTATCTATATTCTCTTCAAAGTGAAGCTCAGCGGTGGTGACGTTTAAGTGATGCGACCGTGGTGTAGTTCCTCTATAGCCTAACGTTAGCTTTTTTACTTCTGGCGATTCCATTGACGCTTCCAAAACTCATAAAAGTGGCGTTCATTAGCGAAGATTGTCTCACCGAACAAAACGTGTGCGTGTCATAAACTTTTGTCTGCAATGATCCAAAATCACGTGGGAAAAAAAATCCCGTTGCCTGTGTGTGGAGGGAACCAGGGGCCATGCTAACTTCCTGGTTAGCCTGCAAAAATACATCCTCCCTGCAGTGCCCTGTTGTGGTGGACTTAGCGACCAACTGATAGACCAACATGCTCTGCCCCCCCCAAAGTTTTTTTTGGGGGGGAGGCATTTCTTTTTTTACATTTCGTAAACCACACGGTGAGTGGAAATAGATTTTTCCACAAAGAAAAAAAAATAGAGAATGACCTTAAAAGTTATCCCGAGTAAAATAATGATGTGGTGAACATGAGATAACCACGAGGGGATCATTAATTGAGTGACCTCAGAGTTAATAGGCTAATAACAATAAATGAATGTGTTCTGCTTGGGGCCGCCATAGCTGCAGTGATCACTACCACCTGCTAAGAGAGGAGTCAGCCGACGTGCTTGCTGTGTGAGAGATTCAGGGAACTAAAGCCAGTCTGCTTATATTGTAGAGTTTACTCGTGTGTGTGTGTGTGTGTGTGTGTGTGTGTGTGTGTGGGGGGGGGGGGGGGGGGGGGGGGGGGTCAGTCAGTCAGTGTGTGTGTGTGTGTGTGTGTGTGTGTGTGTGTGTGGGGGCTTTAGTTTGGGTCCCCGGACATCCTTGGGGCCCAAGAATCTCTCTCTCTCTCTCTCTCTCTCTCTCTCTCAGCTAACGGTCTTGGGGTTAGTGTGTAGCCCCCCCCCCCCCCCCCACCCCTGACGTCACGTCTGGAGGCTGGCTGCTCGCGCTGCTGACACCGTTCACCTCCAACAGAGAAACTTTCCTGGAGTTCTCGGGCTCTCCTGACGGCGGATCCAAGTGAAACCCCGCTCAGAGGAAGCCGCAGCAGCCGCAGCAGCAGCAGCAGCAGCTCGGGAGGCCCTCCATGCCGCGGGGAGACGGACGGACGGACGGACAGCGGGGCTATATCCACTTCGGCAGCCGAGGAACATTCCCACGTTACATGCCCCGCTTTTATTGAAGACTTGTCAAAGTGAAAGGCGGCGTTTCTTCCTCGGGTAACGTTAGCCCGTGAAGTTACATTCCCACGTCGGGCTGGAGGTCCACCTTCAGGAGTATGCTCAGGAATACATAACTTTCTCTCACTCGTAAGAAGTGGAAGGAATTTTTTGGACCTCTTTTCCCCTCAAACCCCCCCCCCCCCCCCCAACCCTCACTTCGCATTCGGCATGGATATGTCTTGGATTAGATGGGGCCTTTTATTTTCGTTCGGGTTGTTTTTCTCCCCGGTATGTGTGTCAGCGGAGCAGCAGCAGCAGCAGCAGCAGCAGAGCCAGAGCGGCTTCAGGAGGCTGTACGTGCTCCAGCCCGGCCCGGGCCCGGGGCCGGGGCCGGTCGGAGCGGACGGCGGGGTGCGGGTCAGCTCCATCTCGACGCGTCGCGGCGCGGCGGGGCGGCCGCACACGTACAACGTGGAGCTCACCGCCAACTTCGGCGGCCAGGTCCGGACCCGCAGGATGGGGAGCCAGCAGCAGCAGCAGCAGCAGCATAGCGGGCAGGAGCAGAGCCAGCCGAAGCAGCTCATGAAGTTGTCCGGGTAAGAAAGTTTGGAGAGAGGGGGGGGGGGGGGGGGGGGTGAACTTAATGACTCAGGTTAAACTTTCAGGAAAGTGTCTTAAAATGACACCCCAGCAGCTGGTGAATGGGACAAGCCATCCTCTGACAGCCTCATCTCATCTTCATGGCCTAAACATGTCCCATTGCTGACCTGACCTGCTCGGTGCACGGCTGGTGTTGGATGATGTTGTCTGACTGCATTAGGTGGACATGACTCAAAGGCAGATGCATGTGAAAGGGCACTGAATCCCCTGGCTCTGTCTCACAGTGAGCGGGGTACTTGGCCCCAAGACGTTCTAAGGTCTCTTGTGGTTTCATGTGTAAACCACTGGTTCCAGTGTGAAGGTAGGAATGGGTATACTGCAAAGTCCCACAACAACTTGGCTAACAGTTGTAAAGGCCCCGCACAGTCCTGGTATACCCACACAGGTGTCTCCATTAATTTGGCCTAATTAGACCTCTCCTGAGGACTTTAAAAAAAAAAAAAAAAAATGTTTTTTATTAACAAACATCTTGGCGTACATAAACAGATGACGCAGAAATCACAGTTGGGCTCGCCCAAGAAAATGTTACATAGATTCAAGGTTTTAATAGCTTTCCTGTTTTTGAGAATGTAGGACTGATGTGCAACGTGTCGCTTGAAATCGTTTTCAAACACTAGAACACAAAGAAGGTTCCTTGTTGGAAAACTTTTTTTTCTTTTTTGCGAGTCATAAAATCAAATTTATGATATCGCATTGGTTTCCTTTGGTGGAAGAGTGAGTAAAAGTTATTCACAACAATGCGTTTTCATTGGAAAGGGGAAAAGTCTGAGTCAGTGTATTGGGAAATAAATGTACAGACATCTTGCCAAAAAAAACTAAACTTCCTTCTTCCTTAGAGGTTCCATATTGTAGAAAGTGAGCTCTCCATGTCTTGTTTGATTATAAAGCAGGTCTGGGTGCTGTATAAATACTGGGAAAGTATCAAAACGGAGAAATGAATCACAGCCCGTATTCAGACACTGCACCTTTAAACGGAGCCCTCAGGATGTCTGTAAGTTTGTGATGTCACAACTATACAGTCACCGCACTCAGCCAGGCCCCCCCCAGCAGGTCATCTGCTCCAATCACAGCACCACCCACCAAGTACAGGGACGCTCACCCGCCCGCTCAGTCTGTCTAAGTTATTGGACTGCTCTCCTCGGGAGTACTCTTAAAGTGTTTGGAGGTTGTTCAGTTTGTCTAAAACAGCTTGTTTCAGACAGGGGGGGAGGGGGGGCTGAGGGGCTGCAGAAGATAAATAAGGACTTTTTTTGAACTGTGAATCGTAGTCCCAGAATAAAAATATAGAGCTGTAATGAGCAGAATATGGGACCTTTAATCTTATTTATAATCAGATATTTAGAAGGCAAGCACCAGATTTTCTTCTAGTCTAGGTCTGAAGTAAGGTTATTCCAGGTCTGGAGTGAGGACTGTGTTGGTGTGTACAGGCTCTACTTGATTGACATCTCCCAGACACTCCTGTTACTTTGCTGCCAGGGCGGAGAAATCGCACCGTTTTTTCTTTTCTCATTGGTTCAATGAGGGCGGTGACCTCGACGTAATCCCATCAGAGCCCCACATAGATCCAACCGGGAGCCTTTTCATCCCGGCAGACATTTTGACCTGTCACAGCAGGAAAAGCTCACGTGTCACTAATAACATTAATGATTGCTCTGTTCTATACAAGTGTCCCAGTAAACCACTGACTGTGATCTGGCATGCACAATATCTGGGGGCCTCATTCATAAAACTGTGCCTAGGGGCCACGCTAAAAGACAGAAATGGCGTCGGCCAAACAATAATAATGTAGAATACACTGAAATGTCTTTCCCCCCACATGTAGGCTACACTTGGACAGCTCAGATATATATAAATGTTTCCTCAAATGTTTTTATTTAACCCAACATTTCAATAACCTAGTCTAATAAATATACTACACTGCAAAAAATGGATGGATGGATAGATTTATACAGATTAGTGTATACTCCAGACATGTGAGACCTACAAAGAAATTATATTTTTGTGTTTTTATGTCTGTTTTGCGGAGACTCAAGCTGGTCAAACTCAGCCATGTTGCTCTTTAGCGCCACCTTGACGCCTACATTTAGAGTTTGTGGTTTGAGACAACCGGCAAAGATGGTGGCGTGCAATAAACCAAGTAGCATCAAAGCTTCAGTCGACCCGATTTGTAACTTCAGAATCGGGCCACCGAGCAGTTCGTGGTTCATTTAGATTGATCCGGGGGTCCGTGCATCGGTGTAGTCGCATCTTTATCGTTAAACCCGGATTCTGATTCGCATGGGTGATTCGTTACACCCCTACTAAATGATAATAAAGCAGATTTCCCTTTACTTCATTGAACATCTTGGGTTTTGGTACTGGTCCATTGACATGTCTCTCATGTTGTTATCATTCCGTGTCTGGATAAAACTTGGGTGTTCTTTGTCGACTGATCTGTGCTGTGACTGACGGCCTTTTTAATGGTTGACTGCCGTGGCTAATTTAGCATAAACAACAGCATTTTATGTTTTCATGAAGATCCTGTCTAAAACGGACCTATTATTTCCTTTTATGTTTAGGGCTTTGAGACCTGCCCCCCTCCAGATCAGCCCCCTAGTACCTGTTTGTCTACTGGGACACAGTGACAGTTAACATATGTCAAAGTATGACGAATGTAGTCCCCGTCTTCAGTGTAGGAAATGATGAGTGACAAATCTAACAGTATAACCCTTTGCTATAAATTATCAATGAGCTGTCTTACTGAAGGGTAGCCTCCACTGCACTTACGTAAAATTAGTTTGCAAGAGACAGATCAAAATATAAATCAATGGATAGACAAAATGGCGAAGGGAGACGGCATGAAATGAAAAAAAAAAAACAAGGATTGGCGGGAACCGATACAGGAGTGTTGGAAGGACCAACTTTAGACTTGCGTGTTCCAACCCAATACAATCCGTCCACGAGGGCCTACTTCAGCGGGAACTCTAGAAAGGTTTAAACAACCATTGCTGTAGGTCAGTCAGTCTGTCCTATGGAGTTCTGGCCCGTTTGACCGGTTTGTTGGCCGGTGGGACCAATTGTGTTTCATTCAAGACGTTTTTTTTTAGTCAGAATAAGAAGAGGGGAAAAGAACCAGTCGAAGAGCGAGAGGCCACCAGGCTGTGTGGTCTGGCAGCTTGACCTCAGCTGCTCAGCTTGTGGGCCCATCAGAATGTTTTGATGTGCCCCCCCCCTCCCCATGAAAGTAAATGACTCTTATCAGAATCATTGCCAGGTTACACAGGCCTGAAAGGATAAGGTATTGTGTGTGTGTGTGTGTGTGTGTGTGTGTGTATAACTTGTTTTCTTGTCCTTTTGGTACATAAGTATGTCTTTTGGTTGGTGGCGGTGCAGCAGATGCTGCTTGTAATGCTGCTCCTAATAGAAATGGATGTAACTCTATCTGTAAGCACTGCTGCTTTGAGTTTCATGGCCCCCCGCCATGAGTTTTCCTTGAAAACTACTGTTTTCATGCACCTTTATCTTTTCACTGTGTCATAGCTGAATGTGTGGTGATTCAACACAAACATGGCAGCTACTTTGAGGCGTCCACCTAAAGTTTCTTGAGTTCATTGGTAACTCGCACATGCAGCGCTGTGTCAAGAGTCGGAGCTTCTCACCAGCACATGAACAACGCTCCCCCATACAAGAGCGGGGGGATTTAACTGCGCTGTTTAATAGAGGTCTCAGGCTATTTTGGCCGTTTTTGAATACTTTGGATCTTGCCTTTATACACCTTTGTCTTAAGCACAACATCACTTGACTATGACCTTGTATGTTTTTTCACTTTGGGCCCAAAAACACACAAAACACATACAAATCA
Source organism: Enoplosus armatus (assembly GCF_043641665.1). Lineage (NCBI taxonomy): Eukaryota > Metazoa > Chordata > Actinopteri > Centrarchiformes > Enoplosidae > Enoplosus > Enoplosus armatus. Next base: position 22,693,649 of record NC_092191.1, on the reverse strand, counting down.
GATTTGAAAAATTAACCACAAACATGCTCAATGACGCATTTTAAAGGTTGCACATGTAAACACAGGCTGCAAACAACACAACATGTGAAAGGTCAAATTGAGAAAATTGAGATCATATCAAGCAATATGGAACTACTGACAACAAAAAGCAGGTGTATCGTCCTGTCTCCGTTTTTGACTTGGTCTATCAACATCGAACAAGAACTAGCACCGCGACGCTCGACTTGACTCCGTTTTGATGCTGTGGGACGTCTTTGAAGCCTCGATCACGCCGGCGTGGTTTGCCGACTATTCTAGGTTAAGTTGGCATTTACAGGAGCAAGAATCTACATTCATGGGCAGCACGCTGGATTTGCTCCGCTCGGGTCATCGCCTCACTTTAATTTAAGGGTGTATTATTATAGGCTATCTTTTGTTGAACTCACTGACCACTACGTGACTTTAGTCGAGGACACAACTGCGTGCATTCAGTATTATCCATATCCCGGTTCTGACTTATCCCGGTTTGGATCATATTATCATGTTTGCGTTGAACGTAAAGTACCTGGTTACATATGCGTGACGTGGCAGCCAGTAGGTTGATGATATGACGCCGATTGTCAGCCCCAGACTGTCCTTTTTGGACAATGCGAGGTGCACGCTGGACATCATTGACAGGGGTATCAGTTTCCGCCTATGCCGTTGCGGAATTCAGCTTCATTTTGTGTCTTCAAAAGCCTCAAAAGGTTCAACAGGTCGGTGACTCGCCATCATCTGAGCCAGCCTCTCTCTCTCTGTGATGACTGTGTGATTCGTGAGTTCCCAGGTTGGTCCAACTCCCAACAGCCTGATTCAATCAAGTCTCTGCAGACCTTTTTTTTTTCCAAACCAGAGTTTAGTAGTAAAACTTAAGCTTGTGACATATCAGGTTGGCTTTGCAGACCTACCACAATAAACACTACGTCTTAGTAACTGCTGTGTCATAGGAAATTCTTCGCTTTCCAGTCATACTCAGTACTCACAGGTCCAGATCACGTCTCACGGAGCCCTGCGCTTGGGACGGCGTTCAAGTCGGGGAAAAAACAAACAAAAACAAAACAAAAAACATCCGTGAGAATCGGTGGAGCCCGGCAGATTTGTGCCACAAATCTGATAATTGCGGTGGAACCCATGGAGATGATGACGTGTCTCAAACCCCCCCCCCCCGAACCTTATGGACAATATGTTTTGTTTTTTTTCCAGCTAAATGTCACAGACCTCAAATGTATTTGAGCCCAGTTAGTGGTGTGTTTGTCCAGTCGGGTGTAGAAAGGGCTCCTGTAAAAGAGGTAACGGTCAGTAATCTTATAAAATAACACTGAAATAACATCTCCTCAAAGGCAAAAGGTAAAAAGTTTAGTTCAGAGCAAGGTGAAAGTTTGGGACTGGCCTTGCAATTGTGCTGGGATCTTGAAATACAGCTCAGCTCTTGATGCCAGAAGTAGAAAAACAGGGGGGGAGGGAGAGAAAGCCCTCCTTCGATCAGCTCGTGTTCCCTTCATGCCTGTATCTGAGTGTGTGTGTGTGTGTGTGTGTGTGTGTGTATATGTGTGTGTGTGTGTGGTGTTGTTGTTTCACCTGCCTCTGCTTGTTTTCTGTTTGCAGGGTGAACGTCTGCGGAGGACAGTGCTGTCACGGATGGAGTAAAGCTCAGGGGTCGCAGCGGTGCACGAAGCGTAAGTGTACTGTAAACTCCTTTCAGCGCAACGTTAACGCAGCCACTCCAAGTCGGCACGTAAACACCACCGGCACCCAAACCACGTTCATTCCAAAGCCCGGCTGCAGCTTTGAGACTTCTCCTAGACATTACACACTCTCACTGTAGTCTCTGATGTCTCTTTCTTGTGGAGTCTTTTGAAAATGCATGGCGTGAATGTAGAATAGGCTGAAAGGGAAATGAGAATGAAGAATTTAAGCATTCTGTCAGTATACAATCCAGTGTTTCCCGTACTTGGGCGATGTGTTAAAACCGGCCAATGTCACTTTATCTTCTGACATCCGCTTGTTGAATTCTTGAGGAGGCAGACCATTAAATTAACAAAATAAAATTACAAAAATTGCCCAAAAAAAGGCCGGTTTTACTTCTATTTCAAAACGGGTTTGCTCTAGCATTATTATCAACGCAATTTTCCCGTTATTTTCTAAATTTCTGCTCAGTTGTTTATGTAGTTCTAACATTGCTCGCTGAGCGTTAAAAATACACCATGTTACTGTACTTTGAAATCTTCTCATCGTCCACTTCAGCACCGCAGGTAGCTGACATGAACCGGCTCTAAAGCTCTCAAAAGTGTGCACTTGCTCTTAACTGTCTAAAACCAGAACCAAAACTTTGAATATCCCTAGAAACACTCTTTAAGATCGCCGTTGGAAGACAGGTCCCAGGTCTGTGTACAAATATATCCCTGATTTCTTTCCTTATTTGATATGTTGTATTTCATAGAGCCTTTGTTCTTACATAAAAAGAAATTCACAATCAAGAAAATATTGCCGGGTCGTTGTTAGTGTGCGCACACGCGCCAGTCAGGCTCGAACGTGTGCAAACGTGCATTTCATGAATGAGGCCCAGTGTCTGGACAGTTGTTTTTTTTTTTTTTTTTTCTTTTTCAATCGCTGCTTGCCGAGTCATGAGAAGACTGTTATTATATCGTCCGGCTGGCAAGAGCGCGTGTCTCGGAGTGAAAGAGAAACAAGTTTGAAATGGATTATACCTCTTGGCCCGGACCCATTGGCCAGATCACGTTCGCATTCGCGGCGTCTTGCCAACGTGTTGTTATTATAAGAGGTAAACAGCTTGCCTCCAGCGCTGTGCCCGTCTGTTGGGAGTTTCTGCGGGGAGAGACTGCTCGAGTTCTCCGGAGCGCAACAGGGAACCCCCCCCCCCCCCTGTTGTTTCTGTGTCTTAATACACACAGGACCTGGATCTGCTACTCTCTGACCTTTCAAATGATCCTATAGGAGGTACGTCACCTTTTAGCGCGGTGTGTTCTACAGCAGTGGTTCCAAAAGAAACTGCGGTGTGGTGCTTTGTCAAGTTTTGTGACGACACGCCAGCCAGCCAGTAGCATCACTTGCAATAGCTCTCTGGGCTAGCTAGCTGTCTAAACTTGTCATTTAACAAGCTAGTTGGCTTGATTGCTAACAGGACACTGACTAGCCATTTGGCCTCCCGCCACAGGGACCCATACCCAGATACTGGGACAAAACAGTTGAAAAAGCTAGTAAGTGTGCTTTGAGATTGAAGACTTTTTGGTCAGTCTTTATGGTGGACGGCTATGAAGAGGACGTGAACGGTCCCTAGGAGATAAATTCGAATCAGCTTGAGGCTACCCCGCCTTTTCTGGATGTCATAATTCCCATTCGTTCATTCGTTCAAAGCTTTCGTTGATGAGGTATTGTGGAAAAAGCCATAGCTGTGTTTCCCATGAAGTCAGCTGTGGATGATCATGGTCCTCAGAGGACGAATCCTAACGATTTGAATGCTTTTAATTGCCCTGGCAGTGACTGCTGTTTGGGTTTACAGCCTTCAGGAGCCCATATCAGCTGAACGCTTGAAGAATCGCAGTGTGGGTGGGTAGACTCCTTTTTTTGTTTTGTTTACACGGGCACAGGAAACACTGTGCAAACCCCCTGGACATTGACCAATAGGGGAAATTCCTCCGCTTGTTAGGCTTTGACAGTCTGTGTTATCTATGCTCTCCAGCCAGATGCTTAAGTTGAAGGTATTTAATGTATATTGTGAACAAAGCAGTCGTTTCTTTTTGGATTCATGTGCCTTCCCCTAAAGAGAAAACTAATGAGTAGTTAAACTGTTCGTCTCTCCCTCTGAGTGGTATATATTTGAGTTATTTTATGTGTTTTAAGAGTAAGTGGTCCGATTTGTTTTGTTGTTTTACTGTGTTTTTGACAGCCACAGTTTTTATAAATCCATAGCAATTGCATGGATGAGATAATAGTCTTGTATTGCTTGTATTGTGTGCACTCTACTATTTTTTTGCCTTTACAATTCCTGTTTATTCCAAGCATTTTCTTCTTTCACACTCGGATTCCACCCATTCATTTCTGCGTCCACATAGAAAAACAGATGTCACGCTTGGGCTTTTTTTTTTTCCCATTAAAAGTGGCATGTTCCTTGGATTTACCATCCGTTTTCCAAGATAAAGGGGTATCAGCTGCAGCAATTACTATTAGGATTTGAACCAATTTTAACAAAGTTAAATTGATTCATTAGCATGCAGCTCCAGTGAAGTTTTGCCAGTGTGACAGTGCGCAGGATATGTTATCACAATGGTCTTGGGCTTGTGGGAAATTAAGGAACGCCCGTAATGGCCGCTAAAATCAGAAATACTGAGCAAACGACAATATTAGATCAATAAAAAAACAAAAAGAACAACCTTCCTTATGTAGACATGAAGAGTGAACCATGAATAAGACAGATGTGGGCACAGATTGGACGTTGGATGTTGTCTTACTGCTCTAGAGCACAGATTGTGTTTGTTTGCTTCTTCTCTCTTGGCAGCCATCGCTGACAACATGTGATTCATTTGCACACGAAACCCGTCCGATTCAGGAGAAATGATCAGGAGACATTCCAGCTCCTCCTCCGGACTGGATGAGGTCAAAATGTCGGTGGATTACTGAATTGCAGGGCAGAATAGCGCCCTGTGGAATCCGCCTGAAGTGAGGACATCATGGTTACCTCGCAAACAAAACATCTTTGTAACTTTGTGGAACTGCTCAGTTTGCTTTCCTGTAAGAAGGCAGCCAAAATGTGAGGGGAAACAACTGGCATAAGGACTGCAGCTTCCTGTATAAATGGGTATAATAATTGCCCTCCCTACAAGACCAGGATCATATCGGGCATATTTACAAACGCAGATCCTCTCCTACACTGCACTCTGCTGGGTTTCGTCCCCTTCAGCCCGCTGTGTGTTGCAGCTCTTCTCTGCCGTTGCACAGAACTTCAGTGCGGCATTTAACTGCATGTGCCAGAGAGAATTAGAGAATGTGAAATGTTATTTGAGCGCGCTGGTGTGAGCTTGTCTCTGAATTCCGAGACACAGGTTCGCTACGCTAGTACAAAATATTCAGTTCAACGGTTTCTCATCTTTAGCCGGCTGACATTATTGAAATTATGATTCAATAGTATGCCTACTGTAGCTTTAAGTTAACATAATGCTATTAACTAAGGAATTTTTTTCACCCGCCCCTATCCATTTGAATGTCCACATAGAATACTAATAGAAAATACTATACTGTCTTACCACAAAAAAAGAGACGGCTGCAACCGCGCCCACTCCCCCGTCCCCCCAAAAAAACATCTCTTCTCCATGTGGGTTGGCTAGCAGGACACCTGGCAACTTGCTGACTCAAGTGGTTTGCTGCTCATTTGCCCAGTGGCCAAGCCCATTACAGCTCATTATTGTGTCCATCAGCAGCACTGACGCTGGAGGGCTGGGTGCTGAATGCAGGTGTTATATAGCGAAAGGGGGAGGCACAGTAAATGTTCCGCAACGCGCCCGACGACCCAGTTCAAGGGGCAATGGGGGGAGTCAAGTCGATTAAGACGTGACCGCCGCTGGTATTGTGCTGGGATGATGTCCGCACTCACCACACTTAACCGCCACTGCAGATTGAGCTCTCCTGAATCAGTTATTGCGCTAACGGCCCACGGCAGGTAGTAACGTCACTCATTATTCGTCGGCCTCATTGTCAACAGGAGGGACAGATTTTCCTTGATAAGATCTGTATTGTTTGGTTTCCTCACTTTCATTTTAATGGCTTTCCATTTTGGAAATGAAAGCGCAGACTGGCTTTGAAGATAGGAAAAAGCTGCTTTTACAGAGAAATGCAAAGAATGCATGTGTCGAAGGCAGCTGAGCCAGAGAGTTAACACGCACCCGGAGGCCACGACATACCAGGGAAATGCAAAAAACATGTCAGGTCGACAGGAGATGGGTGGCATTGCGGCGTGAAATAAGCTATCCTGAAAAGAAGCCAATTTGAGTGAAGAAGTGTCAGAATTGTGACTAATTGCCATTTCGTTTCACTTCATTCATTCATTCACTCAGCCTGACCTCGTGTTCATGTCGGCCCGATTCCTGTTTGGAACGCTGAGATTGTTTTTCTTTTGGTTTAACCAATCAGTAGTGAGTGACGTGTCCCGTCAGCGTCATCTCCGTGGACACGGAACTCGCTGTTGTTGTTTTGTTTTTTTTTACCAACCCTCAAAGAAATACGCTGATTTAAGAGTTGTTGTTTCTGTAAGTTGACCCACAACAACCTTTTTAAGACCATTTCTATGTTGCCACTTTTCCTGCATGTCGCTGTGGAGCTAACTAGCTAGTAATTGCTGTCATTTTGGAAGGCAACGATGGCAACAGACATGAGCAGGCAGATATTCAGACCGGGTTGCAAACGGACTCCCAGGTTCGTCAAACCTGTGTGGAAGAGAACAAGGACAAACCCACATTGTCCACTGTAAGCATCCATAAAAACCAAGGTGCAATGAACTGTAATTTTCCTTTAATGGGAAGCCAGTAGGTGGGAGATGGCATGGGAGGGGGTCAGTTGGGGCCCAAAAGCAACATTTTGCTCTGGGGACCCCCCCAGCAGGTTAAACTGGCCATGTGCTCTGCGTAAGATGGTTGGGGTGAGAACCAGCAGAGGCCCCATGTGATTTTAAACAGTTTTGCAATAACATATATTGCGATTCATTACCTTTCGTCAACTGCAGATTATGTCCCCAAAGGAAAACTTTGTCAACATCTGTTTTCAGTCTGTTCATCTCGCATCATTCATTTTCATTGCCGCAAAATGGGATCGTCCGACTGGCCAACACTGTCATAAACCGCTTGTATTACCGCCTACAACGTCCAACTTAACTGAACGCAAGCGTGTGCTGACTGCTGTACTGTTTCAGGTATTTTGAACAACACAACTTGTACAAAAAGTTATGCAACCTTGTATTTGCAATATTAATCAGAATTTGATTAAAGAACGACACAAAATATCACGATACTACTGCTTTATCGATATTTTCCCCCCCCAAGACTCCAAACAACATTCACCAAACTGTCATGTCCTCCTTGGTAGGTTAGAATTGGCTTTTGTAATGTGTAAGTGTTGAGGAATACATCATCGCAGTCAAGTCAAAGTGGATTCAGTGCGTTATTGCGAACAAGCAGGATGTTTAATATGATAGGGTTTCTATAGCGTCATTGCTGGCCAGGGGGAAAGATAAGTGGATCACTCCACCAGAGGATTAGTGAGGCCCACAGATTCTCGACAGACTCGTCTTATCAGAGCTAATCTGAACTCTTGAGGGCCAGCGGTGACTCAGATGATGTGGAATTCAATACCTAATATATCGATGTCATATCTTTTCCACCGCTACCTACTTCTGGATTCAGTGAACATCTGTCCCGGCCACATGGAAGGTTAAACAGGCTGTTGCAGTTACCCATAAAGTCTGAGCAATTTTCTTTCCTTCGCTGTGGAATTTTAAGGTCTTGCATCAAGACAGTGACACAAAGAAAATCATTATGCCTCCCAGTTTCTGCTTCTCACTACCCCATGAACACAGCCGCACACTCACTCACACACAAAATATTTGTTACTCTTGCAGACACCTCGCAGACCTCAGTGTGGGTGGGGGTGGGGTGGGGTGGGGGGGGCTCCCTGAGCGCCAGGCCCGGCATGGTTTGATCAAAAGGGCAAGGACATCAGCATGACTGATCTATTTCCTGTCCCCAGCTAACAAGTAAATTACCATCACTTAGTCCGTCACCCTCGTCACAGAATGGAGCTCTTATGTAGCTGACTTCAGTCTAAGAGGGAGGGAGGGAGGGAGGGAGAGAGGTAGAGAGAGAGAGAACTATTCGCAGAACAGATGGCAGCCTCAGCTCCAGGCCAGAGAGGGGTGGGGGAAATGAAAACTATTTATGCTAGTCGGAAAAGAAAGCAAAAAAGCTTCGCCCAAAGTGGAAAATTAACTGTGGGGTTGTTTCAAAACGCTAACATAACTTAGCTCCGGGGGGGGATGACAGCAATGATGTCATCTTTGAGGTAATCACTCTTTGGAAGAGGGGTGTAACTCAACCGATATTAGATGTTGAAAGTAGGGACACACATGTTTTGGACTATTCTATGATGCACTGTTTCACTCGCACCTCCAATGTGGTAGAACAAGTTATCCTTTAGTTTCAGGTTCTCAGTTGGGAGGGAGTTGGAGGCAGCAACAAATATAGTTTAGAGCCCGATTGTAACAGCAACGTTACAGACCAAAATCTATTCATTTCGGTAGAATCGGCCACTAGATTTTGGCAAATTGCAAACAGTGAGAAAAAACATTTTGACAGTGCTAACCACGTAAAAGCCTTGAGAGAACTCCTTTCTCATTCACGACCTTTGAGATAACCGGAGTTTATTGAATTTAACAACTTAATGCTCAAGAATACAAGACGCGTAAACAAAATCATATAAACCTGTCCCGGATACACGCTCTCACATGCTTCCCAGAACTTTTTTATTTGACTGCACTGCCACAAACAGTGAAAACGTGTTTTCACGTTTGATACAAATATCAGGTATAGAATGATTGTATTTATTTAGCTTGAGATTGGGCTTTGGTACATGCCCTTTCACAATCCTCAGTGGTGATGCCTTCATGTAGGTCCTCTTTCCATGCTTCTAGCCTCTTTACAGATGACTTCTGAGGACTCTCCCACCAGAAGGTTACATATTTTGGAGATTATGCCCCCTCCCGAAACAGTCCATCACCATAACCTTTTCTGTTGCTGCTACGGAGGGGATACAGTAGATAGTGACTTAACGAGAGCACTACTTTCTAAACTTCCAGGACAAATTAATTTCGCAGCGCAACTTTCTGGTTTTGATTGGACGCTTAGGCTGACATAGATTAACCACAATGCGCATTTTACAATGCTTTTAAAATCTCATATCCACACGTATCTAGACTCGAATACGGGTGAAAGCCAGGGCAACTGGGAATTTCATTTTTCATTCTGTGAGCGTACACACCTGACAGCCACCTCCTGGTGAGCATAGGCATGCACCCTAAAACAACTGCGCAACGCTTATTTTTTCCCCCCACCGGGGAGAAAACAGCACCGAAGACGTCCTTGTTAAAATGGATTAACGCCAAAAGACAAGGAGCAGTTTTGAATGTCCAAAAAAAAGTATGACAACAAAGCATTGAAGGCCTGCATGTTTTCAGGCCTGAGCCAATGCAACAATGTAAGTAAGCTAAATACTAATGTCTTTTCTCCCTCTTTGTTCTCTCATGCTATGTATATGCCATTATTGGGGGGGGGGGGGGGGGGGGGTGACTTCATCATACAGTCTTTGTTTGTGTAAATATTTGTATATGTAGAAGGCATTCCTTCTCATTATCCAATTTAATCTTTAGGCCATTATATATCATATATTTAGTTTGTTTTATTCTAGCGTATAGCCTATGCAATATTGTGTACCGTTTTGATTTGTATCAATAGCTACATAAAAGGTTTTTTATTAACCAAATGTATGTACAAACTGGAAATATATGCCGTATGTAACGAAATGCACGCAAAAATAAAATTGAAGCGGGACATATTACCAAGATGTGCGTATAAATATGAATATATGCAAGACACGTGATGATCATGTCATGCAACTGCTGGATTAGGGTACTGGTACTTTTTGTTCCAATTCAGGCACTGGGTAGTGCATTCTGTTAGGTAGGAAATATCTATCGGAATGGACTACTTCCTCTATAAATGCGGTTAAACATAAGGTGACATCTAATGTAACCTGGCCTGATCAGATGTGCTAAGTGGCATTGGAAAGGTACAGGAAGTGCAACCAACTTTGGGTCAAACCTGAGGAAAGCTTTTACGAACTGGCAACACAGTGGCTGGCTGAAAAGGTGGTTCGCTCCAACAGAGACCAACCTATTGGTTGTGTTGATATTGAGCATCAAGTGGCTTTTATTGCAACACAAGACTAATCTCTCTGTCAAACCTCTGTACACATCCCAGAATGAAGGAGCCATTGGAGAACTTGTAAAGGGGGCAGGTTCCCGTGTTGAAAGACAGATGTCTTTCATCAGCCATTCAGTCCCTGACCCCCCCCCCCCCCCCCCTTCATTAATCATTTTCGCAAATCTCAAAGCCACTAATCAGACTAACAAGCTTAGTGGTGGAGGTGACACACCCTCAGGGACCCTGGGGAGAATGAGAGGGGGCCGGCCTCTTTCTGAGTCACACACACACAAATGCACACATGCTCAAAATTTCAGAATTGCATCCAATGAATTGGTATTTTATAGCTGGACGAGTCAATAAGTCATTTGCAAAATAACTCAACAGCTTTACTCATTAAAGGTCTTTGTTTATGGTTGACAGCTAGCGGTAATGTACCCTTTTCTAATTTTGTAACGTACTTTTCTCGATTTTTGTTGATTGGGGCTGAAAATTGCAATGTTTCTGCCCGCATTTCAATGTCATTTACAATTTGAAACCTCAGGCGGGCGTTTGTGGTCTAGTTTTATTCGCTTGTGCCCAGAATAATCACATAACGCCGGTGTTGTCTCCGCTTCTCCCAAGTGGCCGAATAACATGAAACGACGACGTAATGTGCTCGAAATTTTGACAGAAATTTGGGACAACCCTGCCAATTGAGACGTCTGCACCAACACTGCAGACGCTTGACTGCTTTATGTCAAAATGTCGGCTGCTCTTTTAGCTCTTATTTGGTTGACGCATGAATATTCTCTCGTCCTCATGCGAGGCGATTAGCTAGATCATTTATTTCGATAAAGACCCACCGCTCCGTTGGGCTTTATGTGGTGTTTTTATTGTTCTTTGGGGACTTCAGAGTTCATGACCTCAAATTAATTTAAAGGGTCGGCCTCGCAAAAATTACCAATAAATAAAATGGAATACAAATGAAAATGTTAATGCTTATCCTTAGTGGTATCTGGCCATTATTACACAATGTCTACACTTTTCACTGGAACTACTTTCTACTGAAGAAATAGTCCCCATAACTGTGATCTGTGGAAACCACCTCACCTATACCCAACCCCCTAACCTCACTGGACAAGGGCTCCCTCTCCACACAAATCCCAATGTAACCCCTGATTATGTGATGATATTTGATGGTAATGCATACATGAATGAGGTGCAATGTCCATTTTAAATCTTGAAAAGTCCAGTTTATCCATATGTGTGACCTCTACCCGTCATCACTCGTTTTCATTCTCCTATCTCTCTCTCTTTCTTTCTCTCTCCTCCTTCTCTGCTCCGTCTGGTTTTTATGTTGTAGCCAATTGCATCCCTCAATGCCAGAACGGAGGAATGTGCCTCAGGCCTCAGCTCTGCGTCTGCAATCCTGGCTCAAATGGGAAGGCATGCGAACAGAAGACGGTGCCCACACACCCCTTTCCCGGGAATGGACCCGCCAATGGGCACACCACTGGTCACACAAATGGACACAATAATGGACACAATGGGGTACCCCAGCGGCCCATACCTCAGCAAGTGCCTCCCAATGGTTATGCCTCCGCCCCACCTCCGCCTAGCAACGTGGCCCAGATGAAACTAACCGTCAAGCCGGCCCCCCAGCTTGTACGACCGCATTACATCCAACAGCACATCCAGCAGCAGTAAGTACCATGCTTTGATTCAACCTTTATTTGTACAGGAAAAAAAATCAGCTGAGCTCCATGCTCTTCATATATATATATAAAATTCACAGAAAATTCAAATTCCCATATACATCCATATAGTTTTGCTAATTGACTCTGTGAGAAGGTCACTAGAACCAGTCTTTCACAATCTTGAATTCAGCAACTAATAACCAGGCCTTTTCTGCGTATTTTAAACAACTAGAGATGCTGAGTGTGAACACACATGCGAGCACAAGTAAAAAAAAAAAAAACAACAACAAAAAAAAAAAACATTCTGCAGATTGTCCCTGCTGAAAACTGTAAAAACAAATTTGCAGATTCCGTTTGGGTTTGCTGATAACCCCTGAGCAACTCCACTGGAGCTGGCATGGCAGAGTGATAGATTACCTTTCTGTCTGTTGGGAGAGCAACTTCTCCGTAATTCACAAGACCAAATCAGCGGTCTGCACATATTTCATGACTAATCAGAGGGTTGTCTTGTTTTTCTCTTGTGCTTTTTTGCGAATAAATCGAAGAAAAAAAGCACAAGATGGAGAAACTGGGTTCATTAACCACAACTACAAAAAGATAAAAGACAGATCGCTCACATCCTAAAAACAAAAACAAAAATATGGGGCCTCACTCACGAATGTCCTGTTTTTTTTTCTTGGATTTATTCGCAAAAAAGCACAAGAGAAAAACAAGACAACCCTCTGATTAGTCATGAAATATGTGCAGACCACTGATTTGGTCGGAGAAGTTGCTCTCCCAACAGACACCTACAGCATTGGAGGACACGTCAATGCAGATTAAAAGTTCTGCACGGGCCTATATATGTGAGACCTGAACCCGGCCCTTACCCACGCCTTTCAGGCCGGACCCGACCAAACCAAACCAAACCTGCCTGGTACTGCAGAAGACTCAAACCATCCCTAGGCTGTATTTTTTGTTGTTTCGCCTTCAAAGACAAAGTTAAATGCTTTGCTTTAGAAAGACTTTCTCGCACATGAAAAATAACTGCTGGTGGTGACGACTGTATGCGTTTTAATGTGGGCTCATTTCACATTAAAAACAGCAACTTTATGCAGCAATTACTACTTTTTAAAAGTGCTCCCAAAGTTGTGTAAATGGACGAATTCTTTAGAGGGAAACGATTATTCTTCTGACTTCCTACACTGACCGCAATCTATCTCTAACCTTAGAAAAGAAGGCAACTACAAAGGACGTATTTTGTCATGTCAAGTTCTGAGGACTTGGAACTTACCACGAACCATTATAAGAATCTCTACACCCCAGTTTACCAGTGGTCCTGACCACTTCCCCATGAACATTTTGGAAATAAGGAAACACTGATGAATCCGACAAAGGTCCTAAATTTGTTTGTATGCACACACACACACACGTTGAGATCAAATATCCGTGTGTATGAGTGTTTCATGGATGAGCCAGCCCTAGTCAGGACTGTCTACAAAATCTACTATAATACCAATGCAATTCAGTATCCTGTGTTAATATACAATACAAGTCAAACAAGCCCACATAAATATATACAATACATATGGTACAATATGGAGCCGTAAATGTCCAAATGCATCCAATCTTAACATAACTGTGATATATAACAAACTCCAACTGCAGGCACAACGTGTTGTTTTCTAAATGTATGTGGAGCACCTGTATCACAGAGTGTACCATCATATTGAAGAACCGAGCCTTTCCCCAAGAAGTATTTCGTGCAAATCTGGAGCCAAGTACAGAACCAGAATCAAGTCAGTTTTATTTTTATAGCCCAATATTACAAATCACAACTTGCTTCAAAGGGGCTTTACAATCTGTACAGCATGCAACACCCTCTGCACTTAGACACTCTGACCTGCGCAGCTTGGCAGCTTGGCAGCTTTTAGGGCACAGAAACAGTAGGGGGTTAGAGAAATGCAGTTGATGCCAAAAAACGTTGCTGTCTGTCAATTGTTAATGAAATGGCCCCAAACCCAGCCTGAAACCCGATACTGTGCTGGGACTTGTCGGATAGCAGGATTCTACGCACCGCATCCAGGTCGAGGAGGGAACGACGGGCGGCTCACCTTGAATGCTAATCTGGGATGCACCGACTCAATACGCAGACTTGGAAAACCGCCACGACTTGACTTGATTCACGTTAGATACAGTTTCTTTGCCAATGTCAATGTAGAATTCAGTTGTTTCCACTGTCGTTTCCACCACTTGTTTACTCATGCCGACTCAATTTTCAGTGCCATACCAATCCCTGGCAGCATGTTGGGTAAAAGATATATATATATATGTATATATATATATATATGTATATATACAGTGCTTAACAAATTTATTAGACCACCTGTCATAAAAATGAGAAAACACAAATATTTTAGAAATCTGACAAAAACTTGTATTGTTATTTATTAGGCAACTAACAAACTGGAACAACTAAATAGTCCTTATTCACATATATTAACCAAAAATCTTAATATTCTGTATGACCTCCTTTGGCCCTGATAACAGCTTGCATTCTTGCAACCACAAAACAAATGTTTCTGTTCAGGAATGCAAGTAAATAACTGTAATCTGGCATCTCAATCAAAAAATAATAACGTGCTTTACTTTTTTTGTAAAACAGTAAATTTGAGAATTCATGGATAACAACAATAATTATATTTTAGCATTAAAGAGATCATTTTGATTAAAGAGCTTGGCTTGCACATACTGGTGGATTAACCGTTACAGAAACATCAAATATTTTGGTCATCAGCAATACTGTTCATTTAGGGCAGCGGGGGCAAACACCTTACACTGGGTGGGGGTCTAATACATTTGTTAAGCACTGTATATATATCAGACCGGCAATCAAAAATGCAGATACCCTGAGTAGAGGTATTGGAATTAGTATCAGAAGAGAAATAGTTGGATCAGCGCATCCCTAATAATGATGACCTACTTCAGTTCAAAATGACTAACTTGTTGTTGTGTACCACCTGTAACATTAAATAGATACTATTTAGCATATTGTTTTCTTGTGGCAAATGTTCTGAGGCTTTGGGAACAAGCTTGTGGATGTGTGTTTACACATTTCCCCATATCTCTTAACATCTTGGCCCTCCACTTCATGGCTAATGGTCTCCGTTGAGCGAGCATGGCAACTCGAATATGAATGTGTTTATACTTCTCACCTTCTCAGAGTTTACCGATGGAGTCCAGCAGTACGGTTTCTGTCAGACGTGACCCTAACTGGTACGAGGCCTCGCCTGTTGACAATCACACAAGCAGCGTGTTTGGCAGCACGCTGACTCATCGTCAAGCCTGCGAGCCAACTCCACACAATTGTTGATCCGAGCGTCGGAAATATTCTTTTTTTTTTTTTTTTTATAAACACAAATCCCTCACTGTGAAGGCTGTGTTATTCTGGTGTGCCTGGCCAGGACTCGCACTTATTATCGCCGTCCGTCAGTGTAATAATAGGCAGGATTTCTCTCTCTTTCATAAGGGGAGCTGAAATGCCACCAACTTCTGCTGTGTCTAACTGTTAGTTTGTGTTGCCTGTCACTACAGCACATGACTGGAGAACGTGTGCAGTTAAAAATGGCCCCAGCGCCTTGACAGGTCCAACTGGTGAATGTAGAAAACCTCTGCTTTTCAGCTCAGTGTGGATGGACACATCCAGACCCACCTGGCACAGCGTGCAGCTAATCTTGGCCCAGGTCAGACCAAGACTTCTGATTATTGATGAATGATATTTAAAATGTTAATGAAGACCTTTTTTTCTGCGCCGGGCCTTCACACGCGTTCTGTAAGAGGGTTTTTATTTTTTCTTTGATGCACTGCACAGGCACAAGTAATTGCTACCAGATCTGTGTCCTCGAAAGCTGCTCTCAATTTGCAGAGGGGATTTATCTCTCACAAGGAGCCAGTCTCCTATTGGTTATGGAGCAGTTTTGTCATCTGATACGGTGAAAAAAAAAAAAAAAAAAAAAAAAAATAGGGCAATAATCCCCAGGTAAGGAACTCGCTTACTCATCAGATCAGTCTGGTGTGCACAAGCAGCTGAGGGAAATCACAAATCAGCCTACAATCTGTGCAAATCCAACCGTTTTTAGATGATCTTGGTGACATTATCCAGTGTTTTGGTGCCCAACTTTATAACATCACATTCTCTAGCACAGAGACCTGCGCCAAGTCACCAACCTCTGTCTGTTTCAGATATGCAGTATTCCCTTGGTAAACAGTCAAAACCGTGTTGCACTAAATTAGTTTGACTTTCACCGATATCACAGTGTAATTTCAAAGCATTAATCTAATTTGGGCGCTCATACCTTATGGATAAGATTTGCCTTTTACAGTTCTTTTTCCGGTCTGGATAGCAAGCAGGTTTATTGAGTAAAAAACTATAACTGGTCTTTTCTACATCAATCCATGTTTCAGGTTGAGATGGTTCTGGGATTTTCTCAGCAATTATCCAGTTTTTCTTTTTTGCCTTTTAAAGAATCTTAAGAAAATGATCTGAAATTGTAGTAAAGATGGAGAACCTCGTAAGCAGCATTTTCAAGTTGATCTGGTTTGGACACCATGGAGTTGAGATGAGGAAAAAAGTGATTCCCCCCTCGGTACTTGCAACGAATCCTTTATCAGATGTTTAGTCGATGTTCTCGTTTATAAATGACTAGATGAGGCTCAACCAGTATATGCTGAATATTTAGCCGGCCCTCTCTGGCCTGTCACAAGCCAAATAAGTTGAGTGCGTCATTTACATACATAGTTCTGAGTGGAAGTCCCAGTAGCTTATGGTGTCTGGGCTCACAGGGTACAGGGTGCAACTGCTGCCCTTTTGCATTGCAAGGAGCTAGTTTGAGCTGGTTTTGGGCGTCTGATCAGGATTCCTCCTGTTGCCCTCCCCCTTGGAGATGTCCCGGGCTCATCCAACTGGAAGGAGACCACGGGGCAGACCTGGAACACGCTGGAGGAGGGATTACATATTCCCGCCTCAGCCGTCCCCGGGAAGACCTAGAGGAAGTGGCTAGTCTGGGCTCCCCTCCCACCTCGACCTGGACCATGATGATGTTTCCGAATATATATGAATGGAAGGATGGATGATTGCAACTTAGGACGTAACTGATGAGAGAATTATGCTCATATTTTAGTTTCAAAACCTAATGTACTAATTTTCGAACACACAATACAAGTTCTAATCAAATAAAAGTTCTTACACACTTTCAGAACCGTGAAAGAGTCTCTTTGATCCCTTCAGTCCACCTGTCAGTTACCCAGAACGAAGCACTGACATACGGTGAAGAGATATTCGTCCCTGCAGCCTGCCCGCCTCAGTTGCAATATTACTAATGTGCGAGAGGGCTCTGGTGAGGTTCAGTGGGTTCATTACAGTAGGCCCGAGTATGTCAGCTCTCGTGGGGAAGAAGACTGGGATGACTGGAGTGTAGAGGTCGGTAGTGGGTTGTGAATGCGGCCAGAGCAGTGAAGCCCGAAACTGAACACGCACACACACACACACACACACACACACACACACACACACACACACACACATATAAACTCACTCACTCCCTCAACCCTGACTCACCGATCTGTTTATGAATAAAATCTATATCCCCTCTGATATTCAAGACCAGCAGGCTCTTGTGATCATTCCTTGGACACTCTCCAAACTCACTTGCTTCTTTTCATTTAATGGCTCAGTCATTGCCAATCCAGTCCGCAAAATCTGATGTTTCGAACTTCTCTCTCTCTCTCTCTCGCCACCACTGTTCTCTCTGTCTTGCAGCTCACAGATTTGAAGCTCTTTGCTGTTGCCGTATTTAGGAGCAGGCTTGTATAGAAGCAGTGGTACAATCTGGTACTGTAACATTTCGTGACTGACGTGATCACTGATCAACCCCGGAAACAACCCCACAGTATCCACATGGGACTTCCTACACTTAGATGATGTCAAATACAGACTGAACCTATAGTGGGTGTTGACCTTTACCAGATGTTGACAGATGTATGTATGCATGTAGACAGTAAGCTAGGTAAGGCAGACAGACGGGGGGAAAGTGACAGCTTCAGCAGATACGTAGTGTGAAACCTTATTGATTCCCACGAGGAAATTGTGTCTCAGCAGCAGGAAACGGTAAAAGGATGGAAGAGTTGTAGAGATGGGGCAGGTGCTGATCTGCACCCTTCATCACAGAGGAACAGAAAAGGTGGGTCCAAACTCCATACTACATGCTCGTTTTGAGTATGTAACATTGGAAATTAAGCAGCAACGCCGGGGGTGGAGGAGGTAGGAAGAAGTGATCTTACCAGACCTCCTGTAGCCAGCTCCTCATATCTGCTTGAGTCTAGCGTCTTGAGGCAGCAAAACCCACCCGAATCTCTAACCAAGCTGTCACAGTCAAGTTACATTGTGGGAAATGTAGGCCCCAGGTTTTGACAAGAAGGAAGAATGGAATAAAAAAAATAAAAAAAAGAGTAGCGCTCTAGAGTTCTGCTGCATCAATTTAGTTCATTTCTTTTGAACTCTCACAGTGTTATAGAGTGCAATGCTAAATCAGTGGAGCACTCTTTTAAGTGCAGAGCTGGAGTCAGGATTTGGTCAGCCCGGCAAGCTAAGCGCGAAGAACTGGAGCCTGGGGGAAGCAGCTAGCCTCGCTCATAAACGGAAATGTAAAAAAGGCCATTTGTGGTTCTAGGGGGGAGTTGACGTGCTGTAGCTATTTCTTGGTGAGAAGAGTTTGCCGGAGCAGGTGGCAGTTTTCAGTGCAGAAAGCGGCTGTGTTCAGCCAGAAAGCGGTGATAACCTCTATGCTACCTGACCTGTACCAGACAGACAAAGATAGTGACTAGCTGGTGTAATGGTGAAGCATTGACTGTAGCAGCTAGAAAGCTATATTTTGGGCTATTTGTCAGGTGGACAAAAACCCAACTCCAAATAAATGCTAATGTTGCTTGCTTGTTTGCTGGATGTCAACAGGTAATTCTTTGCTGTAAAAACAGAAAACATTTCTCAACGGCGTTACTCGTGATCAAAATTTCCACGAGGTACCTTTTTTAATGAGGCTTTCAGGTTTAAAAGAAAAACATTATCAAGTCCTTTAATAAATATGATGTAGTCAGAATCCCATGTGAAAATACATGCTCCCTTTGCCTGCCTGAATATAGACCCCCCCCCCCCATTACTGTATATACACATACACATTTCAGTTTCAGATACCCTGTACATAGTTGCATAACCTAAACAGAAGAGCTATTTACGACATTACAGGGGCACAGCAGAGATATTTACAAGGCTATCACTTTCTGTTTATTTATACCATGGCTGGGGACCTATCATATGAATGGGATGAAAGTATGCCCGGTTGACAAATGGCTCTTACTCCATGTTTAGTTCTTGTTGTGATACTTTTCCTATTTTTTTTTTTTAAAGAAAGGAGGAAGTTAAAACGATGGTCAGCAGAGTGAGTCCCGTAGTCTAATGGATTGTAGATTTCAACAAGGGGTGGTAGCTCTTGGGTCTATGATTTTTGATGCCCTGCGTACCATTTTGTTCAGCCGTTTCCTGTCTTGTGCTGAGGTGTTTCCAGCACCACACAGTTATTCCAGAGGTGAGGGTGCTCTCGATCCCAGCACAATAGCTTTTGCATCATACCTTCCTGTGATACGGAAAACCTTTTCAGTTGTCTTAAAAAGACAAAGTCTTTGCTGAGCTTTCTTCAGTACTATTGACCTCCCACCTTAAAGAAGAGGGTATTGTTAGGGCCTTTCTCAAACCGGACCCCCAGCTTCATGAAGGTGTAGGGTGTAAATACAGCGACAAGCTTCGGGACGAACTTCCCTCTCTGTAGACTAATATTTAAATTGTGTAGCTGTAGGTGAAGATTGTCAAAGCATTAACGTGATTTCTTTAGGCCTACATATCACCCAAGTGGATGAAATGTCCAAAGGACAATGAATGTCTATCTTAGTTTGAGCAGTTTGCGTTCCATGGGACTCATATTTGCATACGTCTTTCACGATGAATACAACACGGCGTCAGTAAGTCAGCATTGATGCAGACTTGCTGTTGGAGGGTTATTATAACCCACTTCCACTCCCCGGTAATTGGTTTGGGATGGCACTCAATATGGGGGACCCTCGACGTCGGGGGGGGGGGGGGGGGGGGGGGTTGAGAAAGGCCCTTAGACTCAAGAATTTGGAGTGTTCAACCTGGCCATTTATGTAGATAAACAGAGAGAGAAGCCAAGAGAAACAAGTCTGCTTGGATCCACTCAGGTATAAGACATATTGACCCACAGACTTGAGACCATGTGTCAATTGAACAGGACCCTATTCATTGAAGGTGATTTTCTCGCACATGGACAGGTTCCTCTTTTTTGCTTGATGGGTGAGTGCATGTGGACAAGACAACACCAGAGAATCCCCCCCTTCATGTCTACAGCCTTTCCCTCTATCTGTTGTTGAGGAATAGATCTCTTTAACTAAGCTGATAGAAGCTGCTCATCTCCAATAATGTCAGACTGCATGGTCGCAATTCAGAGCACATGCTTTGTTTGGCTATCAAGTTTATTTGACCTAATTGAGGAGATAAAAGATATAAACACAGTATATCTCCAAGCAGACCGCGGACATTCACACCATTACTTTTAATATTAGAGGATGTAGAAGACGCCTGGTGGTTCCGACAACAGCTGACCAAACACTGATGAGCACACATAGATATTTTCATGCTGACTTTTATTTTTAACACCAGCCCATGCCAGGATCTGAGGGCTCAAATAGACTTACTATTTTTGCTATGCTCACAAAAGTAATACACAAACACGTAAACAGTCCCATCTTTTTACAACGTTGAAATATTTTAGCATAAAAAACGATCATCCCAGCTCCCATCAAAATTTACTGGCGCAACTGTCCATAATATTCACTCAAGTTCTAAAATCTTTTTTTTTAGCTGTAATCTCTGCTGTCAAAAAACGTTTGCACTTTTCAGTCCTGCTGTTAGTAGAGAGGTGTCTCAACTTACTCGTCCATGGACTTCTGTCGAGCCACGATGTTTAACCTGCAAGTGTCTAGGGTTTATAGGAAACAATATATATATATATATTTTTTTTTTTTTAATGACGTAATCATCTAAACATACTGTTGAGTAAGGCTATGTTCCAAGGTTGGATTTGCCAGTCAACACTATTACAAATGTCATCTTGAATGGGATCTTGAATGAGATTTTCTTACTTCTGGCACAGAAATCACAGTTTCACTTCGACTCTCCACCTTGACAAGTTTTTACGGTTGGGGAAACCACTCGTCCGCCATAATCCATTTCTCCAGTCTCCGTCTGTATGCACCGATGGTTTCAAACAGTCATATTCAAAATATGGCTGAATACACTGCCTCTGTATGGGCCAACAAGCGGCATGGTGGCGCAGTGGTTAGCACTGTCGCACGGGAGGTAAAGCTGGTTAGAGTGGGTTGGGGATTCGATCCCTGGCTGCCCCCGTCATGTCGAAGTGTCCTTGAGCAAGACACTGAACCCCAAGTTGCTCCCGATGGAGACCAGCACCTTGCATGGCAGCTCGGTCGCCATCGGTGTGTGAATGTGTGAGTGAATGGGTGAATGGGACTTAGCTGTAAAGCGCTTTGGGAACCGTGAAGGTTGAAAAGCGCTATATAAGTGAGATCATTTACACCATTTTAGGTGTTATTAGAATACTTTTTGCTTGGCTGTGTCCCTTTTCTCCTACGGTGCTGCAACATGGCAGAATCCTCTCAGGCCACATTTGGTTCTGCAGTTGAGAATACTAGTAACACTGCATGACTCACTGCCTAAGGAAGCAGCAGCTGCAGACCAGGGAGAGAGTAAGAGCATAGAAATACCTTCTGCTATCATACTGCAAC
Source organism: Enoplosus armatus (assembly GCF_043641665.1). Classification (NCBI taxonomy): domain Eukaryota; kingdom Metazoa; phylum Chordata; class Actinopteri; order Centrarchiformes; family Enoplosidae; genus Enoplosus; species Enoplosus armatus. The sequence continues at coordinate 22,672,063 of NC_092191.1, read as the reverse complement.
CTTCAATCACTGATGAATGAGCAGTGTAAGGGCATCCTGCTGCCTCACAAGGTTACAACCTGTACCCTCAGCTCTCTAAGTCCTGGGTTTAAAATCAGCCAAGGCACCTGTATTATATGCAACTCCCTCACTCTCTGTTCCATGCCATCTGTGTAATGAAGCTGAAATGAAAGATTTATGATTTGCTGTCTGTAAAGTAAGGAAACCTCAAGAATGACCACAGAGTTGAGTCAACATCTCTCTAAATCAGTCTCAGCAGAAATGAAAAATTGTAAGTTTCACAAAGGTTGAATTTGTTGCTGGAGAACTGTCTTGGATTGCATCATGTTTTACTAGTGTTGATCTTATGGTGTCCAACTCTGGTATTTAGCTCAGATGTGAGTTCCATGAACTGGATGAGGCATTTGGAAAGTAACTTGTGAAGATTGAGAATTTACTTGTGGTGGCGGGTGGTGCGGCGTGTGGCGGCCAGGTCCAGTAATACACTAGTCAAACAAAGGTTTATGAATAACTCAGGAGAGACCTAACGTTAGTTAGCTGTTGTGTTAGCTTGCTGGCCAATTTATCGATACATCACTTTGCACTGAGTGTGTGTTCAGTTTGGTGTTGAGGCGAACATTACTAGCTAGCTGGTCCAACAACCCTTGTAAGTTAATGTGTAACATTATCACATGAAATGCGACATGGCAACTACCATCCAACTATAGGTACTCAAAATTCAAGGTTAGGTATGTACCTTGGTTTTGGGGTCACAGTTCACGTGAGAGTTTAGCGGTCCCTGCCCCATTGAAAGAATATAAACCTTGGCCACCACTTAGTCTGGTCTTAACCACACAAGTTTGTGGAAGAGTGCCATGCCTCAATCAAAGGATCATCCAAGGCATGTATTACTACAGGAGGATCGACAGATTTCTCTTGCATTGGCTAGTGTTCATGAGTCCACCATTAGACAAACACTGAAGAATTGTGTGTATGGCAGAATAGCAAGGAGAAAGCCACTACTCTCCAAGAAGAACATCACTGCCATCAAATGCTCTGTGGAAGGATAAAATAGAACTTTTTGGTTTAAATGAGAAGCGAAAACCAAACACCGCCTTCCAGCATAAGAAGCTTATCCCAACTGTGAAGCACGGTGGTGGCAGTATCATGGTTTGGGGCTGCTTTGCTGTGTTGGGACCAGGGCGGCTTGCAATCATTGACGGAACTATGAATTCTGGATTGTACCAGCAAACTCTACAGGACAATGTCAATGTATGCATTTGTAAACTGAAGCTCAACAAAAGGTGGGTCATGCAGTAATGACAATGACCCCAAACACACAAGTCTGTCTACTAAAGAATGGTTGAAGCAGAAAAAATGTCACGTTTTGTGAGGGCCGAGTCAAAGTCCAGTTTGTCAAAAGTGAAGTGGAAAGGGTTGTGGAAAGACCCGAAGCGAGCAGTTCATTCAAGGAAGCCCACCAACATCACTGAGTTGAAGCGTTTTTTAAGGAGGTATGGGCCAAAATTCCTCAAGTTATTGCTACACAAGGGGGTCACGCCAGGAACTTAAAGCAAAGGTTCCCATACTTTTTCCAACAATTATTTTTCCAAATAAAAAATAAATAAATAAAAAAAGTGTAATGTTATTTGTGTTAATTGTTTAACTGGGTCCTCTTCTTGTATTTTTACAACTTGGATGAAGATCTGCTCACATTTGAGAGCACATCTATGCAGAAATACCCAAAATTCTAAAGGGTTCATCAACTTTCTAGCAGCACTGTTAGGTCATCGCAATGATTTCAGACCCTGATTAGCACATTTATCTTATGAAAAACAATAAAAGCAGATCAGCCGTCAAGTTTATGGGAGATTGTCCCTTTGGTCAACCATAAAGTACTGCAATAAAGTGAGCCTGCACTTAGATATTGAACGGTACTGAAGACTTGTTCCTGGCTACCGTTAGTATCTACCTGGAAAACATGAATGGTTTTGATGTGTAGTGTGTCATGTTCTTGAAGAAGTATGTGTTTTTTTTTCTTTTTTCAAGAGTATTTTATGTTCTATTTGACAACTGATGATGTCCTCCTTTCCCTCCAGGATCCGGCCCATGCACCCAGGTCAGAGCCAGCAGTATGTTATAAAGCCGAAATACTACCACACACACCACACACACACACAGACGCATGTCCACTCCCAACCTGAGAGGCCGATCCCCCTAACAGTGGGACACAACCCTATCCATGGTGAGTAAGCCTCCCTACAGATCACCTTTTATTACTTTAATTTGTGCATGTTAATGATGTTCTTGAAGAGGGAAAATGCTGCTTTGGAAAAGATTTTTGGATGCGTGGCACTGCCTTTCAGATGGTTTCATAGTGACACTTCATGTCATAATGTCATTTGATGAATGTCAGACAAGTTGTTCACCATGATGGCTTACCTGACTGAATGAAGTTTCAGGTCTTAGCAAGCAGATCTTTTTATATATACAGCAGGAGTGTAATGGTACGTGTATTCGTCCCAAACCGTTCGGGGCAGGACATTTGGTTTGTTATACGACTTCCTTCCGTCTGCCCTGTGACCCAAACAATTACTGTCAAATTAGTCTATTCATGTTCACTACTCACAAGCACGGAACGTTAATTCTAGAGCGCAGGACCCGGAAAATCTTTGGCAGTGCACCGGTGGCTGCCTTGTTCGCTCACCCAAGCTAATGTAGCATCGCTGCCTCGGAATGGCAAACGCATAACACACCCATATTTCTGATGGAACTGTTGGCCGCTGATTGGCCGTTGCATTGTGGATCACGGAGGTGCCAGGTTTTTTGAGAAGGAAGACGAATTTGTGCAATAAAGAAGATGGCGCCTCTGGTTCTGCCGAATCCATTTTGATACCTTTTTAAACTGTTCATTGTTCTTCTGATAATGTTAAAGGGGTGCAATGCTAAATTGGTGGAGTACTCCTTTAAGAAGATATGATTCTACTAAAATATTACCACATACTAAAATATTACCACATCATCAATAAACATGAAAGAGTAATGTCACACAATTTGGATTTAATTTGATCATTGATTATCAGTACTTCTGTTTTCAATGTCAAACTTTGTTTATGGCAAGAAATGCTGGGAATTCCAGGAAAAGTGAGAGGTGTCGCATCTTCGGTCTAGACCTGCTCTATTTTGTAAAGTGTCATGAGATGACTTTGTTGTGATTTGGCGCTATATAAATAAAATTGAATTGAATTGAATTGAATCTTAAAATGCACAAACAAATATACACATACCACACACATGCACAAAAAAAATCCAAACACATCACATCTGCTCTGTGAGGACGTGGAGAGAATGTGGAGCTTGCAGTTGGGCAGTAACAGGATTTGTCCAAATTGCAGCTCCAGCAGTAATGGCATAAAGACTTAAGCATTGCCTGCTGCTCGGGGCTGTCGAAAATGAATTATTAGACTCATTTTCTGAGGGCAATTTCAGACAAAGGCAGGGAGTGTGAGAGTTAGGATGGAAGAGGTGGAATAAAGTAACTGTGTCATCTGGGGAAGAACCCCCCGCCCCAATTTACTGAAACAACAAGTGCCTGGGTGGATATGAATGGGGAGAGGCCGTCTATAGCGGAGTTTCTGAATACCTGATATCTACCGCCTTGCACCAGAAGACGCATTATCTCCCATTTACAGTTTAAAGTGGTACCCAGTGCTAAATGGCTGTTGACGCACAAAAGCATGAATAGACCACTGCCAGACACCCATGGGCTGACTTTCAATGTATTATTTCCCTGTGCTTTATATGTATTTATAGACTAAATGCCTAATACACCATATTTCCCCACACCTTCAGCTATATGGGCCATATTAGGTTGCTATGACGGGTCGCATTGGCTTGTGGCATTCACATTTTTATGAGACACTTTTCGTTTCGGAGCTGCCCAAACCATTTAGAGAGAAAAAAAAAATCGTCGTGTTTTTTTGGTCCAACTTTGGCTGGCAGTCAAACTCTTATGGATCTGACAGATCAACAACAGCTATAATTCACCAGCTCGTGGTTGGTTATTGTGGCTTGTCATAAATTCAAGGCCGAACTCCAACGTCAGACTCGCCAGTATGCATCTATGAATAAGTCAATATTTTGTCAGAGATCTGTAGACTGCAGTTAGAGTGGTTGTGCCTCTGGCCACAGCCAGACCGACCGACTTGGGGATATTAACGGGGGAGGTCAGCAGACAGAACAGTGTTGATGCTTGGCTTCGCAGCGCTGCAGACTCGAGCAGACTCGAGCAGACCCAGACCCCGTTTCAAAATAACCACCTCTACTCAGTTTAATTTCAGCTAGCAGTTTGTAAATGCCAGAGAAATGGCCAGACATCAAAGGTAGAGAGGGAAACGGGACACAGACACATATATAGAGAGGGGAGAAGGCAGCCACCAAAATGTCTCAATAATTCATATTCAATACATTTGTGGGGAAACCGGAGAGAAGTAACTTTTATATATGGCTTCCAAATAAATGTTAAGCGTAAGCCTTGTCTTATTCAATGCTTGCCGTATTTGAAGTACTGTTCATGGCCTACCAGATTGTGGCCTTAGATGGTCTGAGGGTTCATATATCGAACCAGTGCTACTCTCCAAATGAGACACCAGAGGATTCGCCATAGTGTCAACACGAGTACCTGCCACTGGCCTCACAAGCATCAAACCTAAACATGGAATGTTGGGATAATGCGGGCTAGAGCTGACAAAAAGATGGAATTGGAACTTTCCTGACCAATACTGTGCTTTTGATGTGTAATTATAAATGACACCCCAGGCCTGTAGTGATTGTCTTCATAGTGTCAAATTTCTACCAAGTGTGGCTACAAAGTTGTAGTTTCCACATGAAAAGGATCAGATGAAATGATGCAGTTGTTTGCCTTGTAAAGTTGACCTCCAGGTTATTTTTCAAGTTTTGGGGGCGATTCATGAATTTGAATGTTTTTTTAAATTTTTTTTATACCCTTCAAAATGCAGGGATACTAAAGTGTGCTTTAGATCGCGTTGGATCACATTTTTTAGGTCTTCATCGCCACGACAGTTAAGCAAGAATGATTAAAAAAGCTGCACCACCTGCAAGGCTGTTGTTGTTATGCATATTCTGAAAGTATAGGTTATCCTAGGCATGGACTGTCAGTTGCATATGTTTCAATTAAGCATTGCAAGGACATCAGCCTGGTATCGTCTACATTACTTTTAGAGTGAAAATAAACTTTCAATTTTATTAAACGTGCAGATTTTGACGATTTACACATTTACATAAAACATCAAATCAGTGGAATTAATATGGTATGTCGTCCAGCCCTAGCATAAACCTTAATTAGCCACCTGCGCCATTTTTTTATTTCAACAGGTGAAAGCAATGGTCAGCGCCAGCTTAGAGTGAGAAGCCTGCGAAATACTTACCATAGAGAGACATGGTTTGATTAGAGAGATTTGTAATGTCAGAACTCAGCAAATCTGGGTATTTTTGTCAAGTGTAAACTGGATTGGAGCCCCAGTTCTAGATATACTGCATGTGGTGTGAGTTCACATTTAGTGAGAGAGTAAACACTCCTCAGCATGTTTCCCTCTATGCGAAGGGATTGAAGAATTTCTGATTTTGGCGTCCCCCAATTCAATTTTAAGGAAAAAGAAACGGGCCGACAGCAATGCACACTGATATCACATGACATTTGTACACATTGGGGCTTTAGGTTCATTAATAACAGCTACATGGTAACAATGTTTTTGAAAGTTCAGCAGGTGAATTCTTGCCCAGCCACGGTTTGTTCTCTGGACGCTGTAGCCAGTTTGTGTGTCCAACCGAAATACCTGCGTACCACTTACATCTAATTCGCATACCTACAAATAGCACTCAAGGCCTCTGAGCCTAAATTAATGGGACTACCACGGGCTGGTTTTAGCCCAGCGTGCCGTCAGCGCTGCACTTTGTGAAAGTAGCAGACGTGTTTGCTCTTCTAAAACAGGAAGCCCACAGCCTCTCTGTCAGCCCTGTCCCACGCGACAGACAGCCTGTCAGCAACTGGCTTTGGTGCCACATCTGGGAAAGTTATTCCCCGTCTCCCACAGCTATCCCTCAGCTCTCCCACAGTGCAAAAACACCCTCAGACAAATGTTAGTAGTCTTGGACCTGACGGAAGGTTTGCGCAGAGAGGATCACCTCACCATCACCGCAATGAGCAAATAAGAATGCCATGATGGCGTGCAATCAGAGAATGGACACGCATGGCACAACTGTACTTAATTCCAAGGTGCATGGAGAAGGGACAAAGTGTGAAGATGTCAACACTCCAGCATGAAGTGCAACTTGACTTCTAGGACCAACACATTTTGGCTTGTTGCATTCATTAGGATCATCCAGAAGTTAGAGAACCCCACAATAGAGACTTATTGATTGAGAAGTCCTAATCCAAAAAGCTTCTCTCTTTTGTTCGGAGAAAAATTTACATTGCCACCTCTTTGGCTGGGCTTAAACATTTCTACGCCAACGACTTTGGTGTAGGCCACAAACTGAAACGTGCTCATTTCACGCATGGTGCAGTGGCTAGCACCGTCCACATGTCAAAGTGCCCTTGAGCAAGACACTGAACCCAAAGTTGCCCCCGATGGGCACCTTGCATGGCAGCTCGCGGTCGCGGTCATCACTGTGTGAATGTGTGTGTGACCCGGGTGTGTATTTTGAGCGTCATTAGTTGAGGACATTTATCAGGCTTCACGCCAAAAGGCTTCATACAACTTTTCTCACATATGCAGTAGCACTCCTCCCGGGACAGAAAAAGATATAATGATACATTCTCGGTACTCATTGTTCCAATATTGCCATATATTTATAGTGGTAACAGTAATTTGCATAGCTTGAAAATGAATCAGTAAACTTCCTACAGTACACACACCCTTTCTGTAAAAAGGCTGAACTGCATTTGAGACAAACTGCTATATATAAAATGCAATCAAAGACTTTTTGCCACAAAATCAAAGCAAACACGGGAGAGGAACTTCTGCTCGAGACCAGAGAACACTAAAGAGCCCTGAATCCCTGCAAGCAGCTCATAGCCATGAGTGCGAAAACACCAAATTACCCTTAAAATGCGTTGTTAGTCAATCCTGACTTAGGTGTTTGCACTGCATGGCTCACAAAAGCCCCTTGCGGCCCAATGGAAAACATCAGAAAGAATGTAATTACCCCCCTGACTTCAGTATTTACGTTATCATTTCTGCCTGCTACACTCTCTCCAGCCTCTCTGCAGCCCGGATGAATCAAGTTGATTGATGTCTGTGTTGTGTCTGAGATGGCTCTCCTGACTGCCTTGCCATATGCTCGACGCAAACCAAAGAAATCTGCCAGCAACATGTGCACGCTCGCAGGGGCATGGAAGTGAAGCCGGAGGAGAGGAGGTGATGTTTCAGGGGACATTTAGAAATGTTTTATCATTGCGAGGGCTAGAGGGCCTGCTGCTCAGAGGCTTGTCGAAGTAGTTTCAACGTGCCAAGATTTGGTGTGGTTGTTCAGATTGTGCAGAATGCGGAGCAGCTTGAAAAGCTGTCGGAAAAAAAAGGAACGCATTGCTCAACAATTTCCGTGCGAAGGGAATTTGAAGCGGTTTTCGAGGCGTATTCATATACATATACGGTATCTATGCCATCTGTCAGCGTCCACATTTAAACTGACTGGTGAGTGACTGGATTCTGTGGAACATTGACAGTGGCATGCCAAAGGGCCCTGACATACCAAGCTGGCATTTTAGCCACCATGCATCGTTGGGCTGTATGTTCCCTATACTTTTTGTGGTCTGTCCAGCACCTTTTGGATCGAATCAACCCTTATCAGCAGCTGCTCTTTCACACCATTCAGCAGGTGGTGGTGGTGGTGGTGGTGGGGGGGGCTGTCTGACTGGCTGTTCTCAACTCAGCGAGGCAGCGATTTTACCCATTTGGAGCAGTTTTTCTTATTTTTTCCAAGAGCAAAAGCTTATGGACGCCATTACAACATGCTCAATTGAGACCCCCCCCCCACCCCCACCAGAAAAACAACAACATTGCTCATTGGATTAAACACATAGAATGATCTGTGTTTCCTTTTACCTGACAAGTGTGACCCCTTGTGTCCGTGGCACTTATGACTGTTGAGACTGCTGTCTGCATTCCATACACTACCAACAACCGGAGTTGTTTTTTCCTGGACCTTAAAGGAGTACCCCAGTGATTTAGTACGTCACCTCCTTATAGTTGTGGGACTTACAAGAGACAGAAGCAAAAAAGAAATAAGAAAGGTCACAATTGAAGCAGCAGAGGATATCCTGACTTTTAGTGCTTAGTATGGGTCGACCTCCAAAAACAGAGTGTCCTACATTTCCCATAATGCTGCTGGACAACTTCTTGATAGTGCTGTCAATAGCCCCGTCCAGGCCTAGTAGCATTTGAGGGAAAATACCGGTAAGTAACCCGGGTTGGGTCACTCACCCACCACCAGTGAACTGACTCATGAACGCCTCTTGCGGCTCTTTATTCTGCGTTCCAGGAACTCTGTGTGAAAGAGGCTAATGACACCATCAGGGTTATTTTCTTTTTTTTTTTTTTTCAAACTTTGGAAAGCTCACATCGGAGCTACAGAAGATTGTATACAACTCAATATGACAAGTACATTGAACTTCGTGTGCATTTTTAAGCAGTTACCTAAACTCAAGCATGCCTTTACTATAGATGTGGCAGACCAGTCACATGTGCATTGGAGGGCACCGACAAACTATGTTGTCCTGTCAGAAACTTCATATTTTTGGGCGGGCAGTTTCCTTCCTATTTCTTTTTGGAAATAATCTTCCAAAGGGAATCGGGCAAACCATGTTTAGACTTCAAATCTTGGACGTCCAAATATGGTGCTGGCGGCATTTCTAAAACCACCTTTCCATTGGCATTCGGTGGTAACCGCTACATCATATTAGGTCCCTCTTTAATAGTTCATTTTTGCACCTATTAGCGAATGTTTAGGTAGCCCGGGACGCCTTATCCAGTGGTTTTTCCTGCCTCTCAGGTTTAGAAAACATTCCTCCGGCTGCTTGGCTTTACTCCATGCGTCTGCACTCTCTGGTGTGAACAGCTGACAGCCACAGACAAAGCACTGAGCACTGGAGACAGGGGTTTGGACCTGACATGGGGATGCCAAGAACCACCGCACAGGGAAGAGATATTAAAAGATCGAGAGAAGTGAATTAAGTTGAACGAATTCGAGGAAGAAGCTAAATGTACCTGAATAGATGCATGTAAAAAGAAATAGTTTTTACATACATGGGATGCAGTATCTCTGTCAAACTTTTTGCTCTTCACTCATCTCTTCTTCCTGTCAGTCTGTACTGAGGGCTGGGTTGTAAGAAGGTGGGGAAGTACTCGGCGAACGGGGAGATGGGTAGATAAGCTTTTGTCTTACAGTACTTCTAAAGGCTACCCCGACTTCTTCCCGATCTCGGTGCAAATCCGTGGCAAAGGATATTTGGAGCTCTTTCGCGTCATTTGAAGCGCTTACCTTCCGAAGCGTAGTTTGCTAAACCTCAACAGTAAAGACCGGGGAGAAAGAGGGAATGAGGAGAAAACCAGAGAGCAGGCACAGGAGCTGAGGGTGGCATGCCCGCTGTTTGTCTGTTTTGGAATGAAGCTTGGTGTGCTCATATGTCAATATCCACCTCTCAGAGACTTATAATGAAGGATTGGAAGATATCCCAGAGTTTTGTTTGCTGACTTCTCTCTCTCCCAGATTTTTTTTCTTTATTCCTGCTCACGTTTCAGAGGCGCCACTGGATTTAGGAGCAGTGGAAGAGGAGGAGAAACAGATAGAGAGGGGTAGTTGGCAGCGTATAAGTGCAGGGAGGAGACACATCACAAGTTTTTCAAAATTGAAAATTACATAGTAGATTTTTTTCCTTTTTTTTCCTTGGGTCGTTTTGACTGAAGCCTCACCAGCCGATTGTACGAGCTTGGACTTGAAAGTGATTTAACATTTTTCAATGGATCAAAGACTAACCAAAGTTCGTGTGCTCTCCCTCCCCCTCCTCTTGGTTTGCGCCGTGTTTTCGGCGGCAGTGGGCAACCATACAGGAAGGATCAAGGTGGTCTTCACGCCAACCATCTGCAAATTAACCTGCATAGGAGGCAGATGTCACAACAACTGCGAACTGGGAAACACCACCACCATAATCAGTGAGAACGGGCATGCTACAGACACCCTGACAGCACCCAACTTCAGAGTAGGTAAGTGATCCGGAGTTTTGTTGCTTACTTGGTTTCAGGACAAATCAGCACTGACTTGTCCACACACACACACACACACACACACACACTTCTAGCCAGCTGTGGTATTAAAGCTGTTAACCCTAGCAAAGCATTTAGCTTAAATGAACTCCTTGCAGAAAACCTGTGGTCTACACTGGTGCAAAAATTCTAGTGCTACAAAGCAAGTGATCTGCTGTTGAAAATGAGCTGAATTAAAAAAAATAACAATGTTGACTGGCAAAAACCAGGCGGCCACGCTTACTTATTGTATAACGTCATTGCAGTATAAGTGCAATAGACAACCTGACCTTTTGTGTACCAAGTTATCACATAGAACTTTAAAGCTGCAGGAGTCAATATTTTCACATTGACAATGGATCTAATCACTATGTGTAAAAGGAAAGGAGTCACTCGTGGTGACGAACCCACAGAGAATTATCACCCAATTCTGCATTTCCCCTCATCTCTATGGAGTGTTAGCTTCTTTTAAAGCTACAGTAGGCAATATTATTGACTTATAACTTCGGTCGAAATAACTAATTTTGACCATTGCACTACCAATATCTAATTGAAGGGCTCCCTTATAAAAAAAAGTGTGTCTGTGAGCACCCGCCCCCCTTTGTATTTAGTCTTTTGAAAACCTGGACCAGGTCTGAATCAAACATCCAATCAGGGTTAGCCAGCTAACTGGCCAATCACTTCTGCAGAAGGTTCCACCTTCTGGATTGGAGTGTGAATCAGAACGGAGTTGTTAGAAGGTATTTCTTTCTCACTTTTAATGCCATTAAGCTAGCGGTTTCCCCCTGCTTCCTGGGGTCTGATTTAAAATAGGCTAACCATGTTCACCTGACCTATCTCTGTACTGGACAGATGGACATTACTGTAAATTGACATTGGTATGCTCATCTGACTTTGGGTAAGACTGACGAGATGACGAATTCCGCCATTGAGATGTGTATTCCCAAAGGTGTTAAATAAAAAGTTGGATAGAAATGTTCAAATTCAGTCGCAGGGAATTTTTCTTGGCTAACAAACGTGTAGACTTCATGGTCGGCAGAGTACAATATGTACACACTGTTTGACTAGCCAATGTATCCATCTTGATACCTGTCAATCAAGATGGATCACAGCTTTTACAGTTTCAAGATGCATTGTATGTATGTTTGGAAGAAAATTGTAGCATGGTTAGATTGGTTTAAAGTGTCAGGTAGCAACTCACAAGCGTAGTGTAAATGTACTTGAATTGAGGGTATACAATAAGATTGCCACCTCAGGATATGATGAAACAGCTCCTGTGTAAGTGAGCACATGACGTGGGTGTTCTTTAATGTGTTGCACAGACTCGGCAAGCTGTGTCTGAACCTGTCTCAGTCCTTACAAGGAGCAGATCAGTGTCTCCGGCTCTGACACATGCAGAAACACGGGAAGAGCGGAACAAGATGAATTCCTGTTTGACTCAGTCGAACAAATTAGTATGACTGGAGCAACACCAGCTCAAACAGAAACCCCCCCCACACACCCTCCCCCACCAGACTGTTAACTCTGGATGACCTGGAGGGATGGTTTTCTTCTGTTTACTGGAATGGATGTGTAGTGATACCTGGGTTCACTCGTGGCAGTTAAATCAATTTAGCTTTGCTTCGACATGAGAATTTGAGGACCAATAACCAAATGCCTTCACCACGATGACCTCTGAGAAGGTGGCCACGCTAGAGGGTCCAAAATGGACCAAGCTATTCTCTTGATAATTCAGTTTTATTTACTTTTTTCTCCGGCTGAATAATAGCTGTGAAAGATACCTTTGGCATGGTTTGCCATCAGTCATGAAACAGACTCGGGTACTGTTGTTTCAAGATTCCTTCCAATTAAAGTTGCTCACAGGCACATAGCCCAAACGTTGTTCGTGTGGTTGCTGGTTTTGAAGTATTTGGTCAGAAAAAAAAAAGGTATTGGACAAATTAGAATTTTGGCCTGAAGGTGCAAGATGAAACATTAAGGGTTCACCAAAGTTTCACGATAATCCATCCAGTAGCTGTTGAGATTTTGTTGAGATGTTTCGGTCTGAACCAAACCGACTGACATTGCCATCCCACTCTGCCACTAGCATGGATAAAAACGTTTTAATATCTGACCTTGCGCTTGTGTTCCGAGGCTTGCTTCACAATAGGGTCTCTTTCCCTGCTCTTGCCCTTCATCCCATTGACTCCACATTGAGGTGACACACACACACACACACACACACACACACACACACACCCTTTTCTAGGCTCCGGGAAAGTCTTACAAATCTTACATACTACACTTTCAACGTCCATGTAGGCACGCAAGGCACGTTTATTTGTGTGGCACATTTCATACACAAGGGCAATTAAAAGTCCTTTCATGTAACGCTTTAAAACTTGGAACAAGTAAAAACAGCATAAAACTTTTTAGAAGAACTTCTTCGTCACCTGCCCATGCCAGTGAGAGTCCACGCAGATGGACGGTCCATGGCAGACTGTATGCACCACCTGCAAGCGCAACTTTGGAGCACACCCAATCAAATTTCTCCTTTGGGTTTTTGACAAATGTAGATAAATGTGAATTATGTTGGTAGGTGAGCATCCAAAGAAATCTTACAATCAATCTCGCCAATCATTGACTGGGCTCTGAGGCAGTCAGAATATGTTTTAACGCAATGACAATAACTCTTCACTGCAGAGTTTATAAAAAAAATTCTGAACCTGATTTCATTTAAAAAAATATATTTTTTTACCACAATCTGCGCAATGATGTATCTGTATTGCACTTTTCAGAGAATACTTCTTCACCTTGGATTCTCTGTTGATGGAGCGTCACTTTCTGTTGGTAGCACTCTTTCCGTTTGTGGCTTAGCACTAGCACTGAATGTCAAATAAAAAACAAAATGGAAAGTAAATCACTTGTTGTCAACAAAAGTGGAACTGAACACATTTACACTTAAAAGTTGGACTGTAAATGTTGCGATTTAAAGGAAATTTATAAAGGAAAGAAATCATTCATGGAGTAAACACATTGCGTTTTTTTTTAAAGTTAAGCTGTGTTGTTGGAGCAGCTGACACCACCAGCACGGAACAGAAAATATGTCTTCCTCTCCACCAAAACTGGACTCAATTTTATAAAGTTTACGTTTTTTTTAGATTATAATTTTAATGGCAGTTGATGACTATGAAAAATCTGTTTGGTAGATTTGTTGGCAAAAGTTCTGAGGTTGGGGATAATTGACATTGCAGTGTTACATGCGTGTTTACATGGGAGGTGCCACGGCAGTGATGGTGGCTCGTTTGTCGGGTTCGACTGTTGGCTGCGTCAGGCAGCACAGAATGTAGCCGATTCACCTGGATCCGACTGACGCTGGAGAAATACAGCTTCAGTCTCATGTGCCTGTCCGGGCTTGCTTCACTCCTCCCCTGCCCTCAGCCTTTCTCCCCCTCCTTCCTCCGTCTTTCTCCGCCTGTGTGACGGGGTGCGGACCCGAGCCAAGGAACTGGGGAGCCGAAAGCTTATTTGTAGTCCAGACGGGACGGTAGAAAGTATGAAAATGTTTTGTAATTTTAGATGGATCTTGTATTGTGGAGTATTTATCACTTACTTGGAATAATGAGCATATCGCAGTAAAATAAACGTTCTCTTCAACCAAATGTAGTCTGGTTATACGTTAGATAGATGCCTCAGGGCTTTTCACCAGCTAATCAGCAGAAAAATGCTCCCTGGGACACCAGCCCAGTTCTTCATCCATCTGTCTGATTGTCTCTAAGCCTGACTGGCTGTATCTCTGTTTTTCATGTCTCTGTTTCTGTCACACTGTTTCTAGTTATATAATGGTAAACTAAAAGAAAACTTTGTATGCTACTGACGTTTAAAGTCACCCAATGTTTTACTGTACTTTCAGGACTGGTACTTATCTTGAGTTTTTCAATGTACGAGACTGCAAATATCTTGTAGTTACTAGCTCCATTGCTGAAAAGCATAGTTTTTTTCTGGCATTCACTCCTCTCCTGCAACAAGCTTGATGTTTTCCTGGTGCTTTTTTAGCCGCACAAAAGCTAAGTATCGTCAGGCAATGTTGGTCGGCCATTGCCATCAAATTTTGCAGACATTCGTGGTCCCCAGAGGATGAAGCCTAATGGCTTTGGTGATCCTCTGACGTTTCCTCTTGCACCGTACCACGGTTGGTGCAGACATTTTTTTTGTCCTGTGTGAAAAGAAACCAAACCGTTGGGGGGGGGGGGGGGGGGCACCAGTTTAACAAGTTTTTCCTTGCCACTGTTGCCAAAGTGCTTGCTCATGGTGGGAACTGTTGTGATTTGGCGTTATATAAATAACATTGAAATTGAATTGAAATTGAAATTTCATCCGCTGATGAAGTGCATACATTTTCCCCAGATTATTTGACCCTGTTCTACTTCCTGTTTTGTCTTTTCTTGAAAAACAACACCTTGCACCATATTTGACAATGAGGGGTATTGGAAAAATGTTTCTTGTCACATACATGTGTAAAGAGTTTGCTTCCTTTTTGTTTCCCTCTCACCACATAAAAAATAGATCGCAGATGGTGGAGAAAATCTAGTTCATGGCAAAGGCGGAGTGAAAACTACTTGGCCAACTGATGATAGTTTGGTGATAGCGGGAAATATTCAGGGAATGACTTGATACCCCTTATGAGGATTACTTTTCAAATCTGAATGATTCGGCCTGTTGTATGTGTATCCCATTTGGCCCGCCGCAGCCCCTGGAGAGTGGATTTAAGTGGTGTTTTTCCAGATCCTCTGGCATATTTTCTCCTAGGTGAGTGCAGCGGCTCGCCAAGTGCTGAGAGCTTTCTGGCCCTCTGCTCGTGCTTCCTTTTATTAAAGACGCCTGTAGCTGCCAGCTCATTTGTGTCAGCTGCAGTCCAGACAATATCGAGCCATTTGCAGTTGGATTAAAACAAACAGATTTTGGTGTGGGAGGTGAAATGGGGTGTTTTGCGAATGGCAAGGCCGGGATACTGCGCAGAAGTGGCTGGCTTAGCTTTTTGTCACGCTGGGTTGAGGCTACACACAGGCTGCTCGAACCATCCGATGTGGAGCTTTTTGCAGAAACGACTTTCTTTTTTAACGTGTAGTTGACACTGTATGATTGTATTATTCTCCGACAATGATGCTAGAATTGAAAGATAAGGCATACTCATTGAGTTTCAGGTCTCTTTTCAAATATGATTTCAACTAGCTGGTGCGTTATTAATCTAGCATACATAGACTTCCTATAGTTTTGTTTGACTACCATTATTATGGATGGAAAGCACAGTTAACTATTATCATGGAGAGCACAATAACCAATTGCATATGTTGTTATTTATAATAATATTGCTCTTGCCTCAGCTTGCGGACTTTTGGCAAAAACTCCTTTACTCCTCGTTGTGTTTTGAAAGAGGCTTATGACACTGATAGGTCATATCTGACCTCGCAATTGCCGTCTTGAATGTGGTCATTCCAACAATTTCAAGTCAAACTGAAATTAAATAGCTTTTTTTTTTTTGGTCTGCTACAGTACACATATCTGCTCTGTTCTTTTAGAAAAGAAAAATCCAAACCGAAAGGAAGAAATGTATATTTAGGTTTCGGCACCCCCTAGTTTACACCCCTTATTTTGATACAGCCAAGTCAAATCTCGCATGAAGCAGTAATGACAGCGTTCTGTCTCAGGCAGTACCTGCAAATGTCGCTTCAGCCTGGTTAGATGCTGCTGTGGTCCTTGCTCTTCATGACATGACATGCAGACCACCCAGCTGAGACGAAAAGGCGCTTTTCTGATATTCCCCCAAAGACATTTTTCTTCCTTCCTGGACATGGACATTTTGCACATTTCCACTCAGTCAATTGTTTCAGTGGCTTGAAGCCAGAAAATCAGATCTTTGGCGATGGTTAGATTAGGTGAGAAGGCCAAGTGGTTACCACCACGGCTGTGTGTTGAAGCGCTGAGTGAACATTTTGAAGTCTTTCATATTGTTGTTAATTCAATGAGAATTGTCTTGACATGGACTACAGTCTTAAATTACCAAGTCAGGGGAATCACAGTGACTGGTGGATTCCCGGGAGTGAAGTATGTTGAAATGTAGAAATGTTTTGCCTTGAGTTCAACGTTGGTTAATTCTGACCCCATGGTGATAAAATGGTGGCGGGGGGGGGGGGGGGGTAGACGGTTTGGG
This sequence comes from Enoplosus armatus, assembly GCF_043641665.1. NCBI lineage: Eukaryota > Metazoa > Chordata > Actinopteri > Centrarchiformes > Enoplosidae > Enoplosus > Enoplosus armatus. The sequence goes on along the minus strand of NC_092191.1, from coordinate 22,655,572 downwards.
CAGTAAGCTAAATATGTAATGACGTGGCAACCCGTTGCAGATGTCTGTAGGGCGATGTGAGTAATGGCTTCCATTGGAGGAGGTTTTTTTTGTTGTTGCATATAAATCACAAAATCACTTTCCTGTTCACAGACTTGTGTCATTTCTCATCAGACTTTTTGAGGTTTGAGTTTCTTTGGAAGGGAAAGATACGAAGACAGTCGAAATGCATCAGCACAAGATGGGAGAGAAGTCAAATAAAGCCTTGAACCACGAATCTTGTTTTGTCTGTGTGTCTGGGATCTTGCTGTTAACTCAGAATTCATTACAGAGTTCAAACAGGCAATGGAACGGAGCTTAGATGTGTTTGTAAGTGCCCAGATTCCAGTTTCTAGTGCTTTTTTCACTGTTGCGCCAATCTTATGGACCATATTGAACTGAGTATGGTACATACATACGGACAGACGTGGCTGGAAATATTGGTACCTATTATAATAAAGCAGCATTTGCACTGAACAGTGTTGATTTTAAAAGATATTTTATTATCAGTAGATGTTTATGTTCGGTTTACAGTGGAACAAAGCTAAAAAGTTGTGGAAATTCATGCTTATTCTACAAAGACATTCTGAAATAGCTTGGACAAAATTATTGGTACTCTTTAGAAGTTAGAAGGTGTTTTCAATCTTATAATCACTCGTACAGCCGGTTTAAAAGAAACTTACTCAATCTGCTGTTTTGTGCCACAGTGTGCATCGCATTGAACATGGAAAACAGAAGGAAAAGCAGAGAGTGGTCTGAAGAGAGATTAGATAAAAGGAAATAGCCAATCATGGGCAACGTAAAGGTTACAAGACCGTCTCCAAGAGCTTGATGTTCCTGTGACCACTGTTGCCAATATTATTAACTCAGACTCATGGGACTATAGCCAACATGTCTGGACGTGGTCACAAGAGGAAAACTGGCCCGGGATTGAACAGAAGCATTGCTCGAATGGTCGAGAAAAGAACCGAGGAAAACTTGATTACAGATCCAAGCTGATCTTCAAGTTTAAGGTACCGTAGTTTCAAGTCGCACCAGCCGCCCGCTGTCTGAATAAAAATGGGCTCCATGGTAGAAGAAATGCCAAAATGCATGTTGACAAGCGACAGTCCTTCTGGGAGAGTGTGCTTTGGACAGATGACACAAAATTAGAGCTTTTTGGTAAGAAAAAAAAACGAAGAAAAGAAAAGCGCGTATCGTGAAACATGGAGGAGGCTCAGTGAGGTTATGGGGTCGCCTCAGGCGCTGGGTGCCTTGAATCTGTGCAGGGAACAATAAAATCAGAAGGCTGTCGAGGCATTTTGGAGCGAAACATACAAGTGTGGTTCATGGGTCTTCCAGCAGGATAATGACCCCGAACATACATCAAAAAGCTCCCAAGAAATGGTTGAGAAGAAAACATTGGGAACGTTCTGAAGTGGTCTGCTATGAGTCCTAAACTGAATCCCATCGAACATCTAGGGAAAAAGCTAAAACTTGCAGTTAGGAGACGGCACCCATCAAATCTGAGAGAACTGGAGCAGTGTGCTCAAGTAGAGTGGGCCAAACTACCAGTGGAGAAGCGTAGAAACCTTATTCAGAGTTACAGAAAGCGCTTGCTTACAGTTATGGCCCTCCAAAGGCTGTATTACAAAGCATTAATTTAAGGGTACCAATATTTTTGGCAATGCAATTTTTAAGTTAAATTGTGAATTGAAAGCAAAGTTTCATTTATATTCAGTGTGAAATAAAGACTGATGGATACCATATACTTGATAGTCCGTTTCAACTTAATACAGAGAAAATTTAGTTTTTTTGGGAGACCTGACGAGTTGCTCTGTGGGGGCAGCACCGGGTGGTCCTTAGCCCCCCCCCCCCACATCATCCATTGCGATCATGGAATTCATTACAAATATCAGTCATTCTATCATCAATCACTCAACTAATTTCTTCTTTAATTACCAACAACCTCAGTTCCTGGTCCTCAGAGTTCCTGCTGTTCAACTTGCTAGCCGGGGCTATTGTTCTCTATATGCTATGTTCTCAATAATGCTTCATTCTACTTCACAGTGTTATCAAAACGGTATTCCCAGCGGATATAATGATGAAAATGTGGCATTTCTGTTTTATGTATATATTTGAGGAACGTTGTCTCCTCATCGTCCAGTACACATTAAAGTCACGCCTTGTGTACATCTGGATTTATTCGTCCTTTCTAAGTCTTTTGCTGTTGCACATTTTGCTTTTTACTTACTCACCAACTTTTGCAATATTTCAATTGGCATTTTCACTTTATTTTCACTCCAGATTGAAAATGTGCATAAAAACAGGTGGATGGAAACACACTTATAGACGTCCGGTTATACTGTCCAGTTACTAAAAGTTCATCCACACCTTCCAGCCAGTCAGAATCAATAATACTCAGTGGGCCTCGGTAAAAAACAATGACATTGTCTTTTTGATAACATGCATGTTTGCTTAGTGTTTATTTTTTTAATGATCGATATCTGACAGCAGATCTTGTGAATAGGCTGACATGCGCATTTTAGATTCCCTGAGTTTTGCATCAGCACTCAATGCATCACACAAAGCCACACAGACACAGAGCAACCTGCCTTCCACTTTTTCCCCATCTGTGTTTATGAGTCCTGGGGCTTAGCTTCTAGATGCGGCCCAATCCGACTATGACGTGCTTAGGCCTAATTATTGACAGATGATGTTGAAAAGTCTCACAAATGTGAATCCAAATGCGCTCAGAGGTGCGTTTGTGTGCGGGAGCGTGAGCGCATCGGCATGATCTGCTTGTTCTTTTTTTCTCTTCACAGTGGTGTGTCACCTGCCGTGTATAAATGGCGGCAAGTGCAGCGCCAGGGACAAGTGTCAGTGCCCTCCCAACTTTACTGGGAAGTTCTGCCAAATGCCAGTTCAGAGCGGGCACCAGCAGACGTCGGGCGGCTACAGCCAAACTCAGGTCCACTCCACACATACGCTGCCGCTGACCTACAGCAACGGCCAGAGTCCTGGTGAGTAACGAGGCACAACTGTGATGCCAGTGGTACAGCCAAAGGCTAAACAAGTGGTTTTGTGACCCAGATGGAAAGAACGTGGGCGGAAAAAGTAGAGCAGCAACACTTTCCTATTCCTTATCAGCCAACTTCCTCTAAAGGATGCATGTTTCAGCCCATTTACGGCAAGTCACGCATTGCAAAGGTTGCATGGAAGGTGGTGAAAAGCCCAATTCACAAATGTGAAAGGCTGCAGCTCAGGAGGGTGGTCAGCAGGAAAGTGGAGGTTATTTGTAGTCAATGGGCTAAAACATGAATAAACACTTGCGTGTACTTTCAAGCGAGTAACATAACCCCCGTGGCCTACAATAGAACTGTTTTCTGGCCAGTGATTGAACAGGAAAATGATACGCTCCCAAGAAATCTTAAATGGGTCATTTAAAAGTTACAAATCACGCGAGCCTTTCATAAAAAAAAAATGACGAGAGCATTGCACTCAGTCAGTGTGTTCTTGCATGAGGGTTTCTGAATGTTAAAAGATTTTCTCTTCAGCCGGTTCTGGTGCAGTGTTAGAACAAGCATTTAAAATGTTAGTGCAAGAGCAGGCAATTAGACGTGTTACTTCTGCAGTAGATGTACAGGCCCCCTAAAAGCTTATATATTTTTGGTTGTAAAAGAGGTAATCCAGTGATTTAGTATTGGACTTGCATGAAGTTGGTGGGATTGTGTGAGCAGGCTTGTATATTAGCTCAGTTGCCAATACCTGGTATGACTGGAAGGTAAAGGGATTGGCGATGGTCTCTTCAATTTCTGATAGTCGATAGTGATCGTCTGTGAAACATATGTAAGAATTAAAACAAAAAAAAAAAAAAGATTGGTCCAACCCAAAGAAAGTCCAAAATGCAGGATACTACAATTCCCATAATGCAACACAGGAGGCCCACATCTTTCTAATGCTAAGCCCCTAATTTGTAACGCACATTTTTCTTGTATAAATATGTAATCTCTAAGCCCCGAAGACATCACTACGACATAATCAGGGTTGTTTTTATCGAGGCATATTCACATTACAGTGGAAAAACAGGACGGTCGCCACCTTAGCCACAATGCTAATGTTGCTAGCAGTAGGTCGCTACGTACGTCGAAACATTGTTTTTGAAACACACACCCGGTAGCTGCATCTGCGTGCTGATATTCCGCTGATATCTGATTTGGTCTGGTCTTAGCAGGCCAATTTGTTGTTGCGCCGCTCTGCTCGGTGCACTGCGGACAATGGAACAGAGCCGTCCCAGAACACCACACTCACAATAGTGGGGGCCGTGTGCACAACAGCTGTTTTCCCGCGATTATGTGAATACGCCATCAGACTTGACAAAGCTCCTCCAGAGCCACCAACCACCGGCTCATGATGGGTGACCCAATCTTAATTTGTGAAGTCTGTGGAGTGTCCCCGACAATATTGCGCATTCCTTCCAGCCAATTCCTTATTTTATGGTGATAACGCACTGTAATACTTGTCTTGCTCGTGTTGTCCCATGTACCTCCAGTGTACAACCCCAGCATCGTCAACATCCACATCAAACATCCTCCAGAGGCCTCCGTCCAGGTCCACCAGGTGTCTCAGCTGGACAACTACCACAACAACGGGCACCAGCTGAAAGGTACCCAGTCAGGCTCCTCGTCATCCACCAGCTATAGATACCACCACAGAGAGAGCAGCCAGAAGATCCAGCACCACGGCTACAATGTAGTTTATCCCAGCCAGCATGGCTACCAGGTCCCCCAGTACCAGCCCGTCAGCTCCAAGAACATGCTGGGTCGCTGCTTCCAAGAGACCGCAGGGATTCAGGTACGCTGTCAGCGATGTCTACTGTATTTTAGCTCAATACCGCTGAAGAACATCCGATGGAATGAGTAAGATTTGTGCAACCAAAAATGTTCATTTTAAATTAGTTTAACAAAGTTAAAACTTGCAGCATCTTAGCAAATAGTGTAAAACAATCAATCGAGCCTCTCAATAGGAGGGGAAAATATGTAAACTAGGGGCGTGCCATATCACATCAATCACGATAATATTTTAATGTGATATAAATTTCTCATATCTCAGTGCAGTCAGTTACAGTCAGGAGGGGATGTGTGAGGAAAAAGTCACAGAACAAGCAGAGGAGAGCAGACCGAAGCTGGTAGAACAGTAGGCTGAAGGTAGTTTGACATCCACCTGCTGGACACATGTTTTTCCCAACACGGTCCACTGTCAATTGAAGTTAGTTCAAAGTTGGGTATTGATCAGCTGGACTCAGCTGACTCGGGCACAGTACAGGTTTGTTTACATCAGAACTTGCTGATCAGTGTCACAGCTGATATTACATGATTGCAATTGATTCCTACAATTATCACAAATATACTGTACAATATCATGATATCATATCACCCACCCCTAATGTCAACTAGTCAGTTATAAACGTATAAAGTATTCCATATTGGACTTTACTGGAGCACAGTAGGGCCAATAAGCAATGCAGTGGGTAATTCATTCTTTTGTTGCGAATCCATTATTAAATGAGGCTTGTGTCCACCCCCCTAAAATAAGGGACATACATGTATGTGATGTTCATACTGCTCAGGTCAAGTCAAGCCAGGTCAGTTTTATTTCTGTAGCCTAATATCAGCATACCCTCAGTCCTTAGACCCTCGATTTGGATGAGGAAAAATGCAAGAAACCTCAGGAAGCGCAACAGAGGAGGGATCCCTCTCCCAGGACGGACAGACATGCAATAGATGTCGTGTACAGAACAGACCAACATAATAAAATTAGTAGTATGGACAATCATGATGACAAAATTATAAATAGATTGTAACATATATGAAAAATGGTTCCGGGAGGATGTTAGGACCTGAGCCACAGGACCTCCTCTCCGCCTGGAAGAACTCTTACTGTTAACTCAATGTTAACAATGTTCTCCTTGGCAGGACAACATGGACTATAAGTAGTAGGCTTAAGAGATTAATTGAGACTGAGACCGACCCACCGGAAGGATAATGGTAACAGGTACAAGGTATCAAAAAATAAGCAGCTAACTGAAGCTGAACCATTTGAAGCCTTTTAGTACTAACACGTGATAGACCTGACAACAAAAAGTTACAATAATGACGTCAACAAAGACGTGAATTAGGATCTGTGTCGATAGGGCCAATGACCAGTATGTCAGTTTTATCAGAATTTAGAAGTAGGATATTTCGTGACATTCAGTTTTTCACAGCAGACAAGTAAACCTCTAATTTGATAATTTTGGAATAACCACCTGCCTTTACAGGCACATACAGCTGAGTATCATCAGCGTAGCAGTGGAAATGAATTTCATGACTGCGTACAATTTGGCCAAGAGGGGAAATACAAAGAGAGAAAAGCAGAGGGCCAAGAACAGAGCCCTGAGGTACTATTTCACATCAGAAAATGTTGATGTAGAATTATTATTAGACACCATGTTCTCTCACTATAACCACAAGAGGGCCAGGCCAGAGACGCCAAATTGATTAGCTGTGATTTTGTTTAGCTTGTAAGAGGGTCAAGGAGGCAGGTGGTTGGTTTAGAAGTTAGCACCAGCTTTGACAATGTTTTGCTAGAGATTGTCTCAAAATTTGTAAGAACAGAGACTAACTGGGATTCAACATATGAACGTTGCGCTGCCGATTTTACAGACACAGCCGGACACAAGGAACTCATTTTGTATCCGCAGAAAAAATCTAAAGAATCATTGGCATCGGAATAGCTGACAGACCTTTTATCCAGCACTATCATCCAGTCAAAATTTGAATATGTCCAGTACTTTTGGTTTATGACCAAAATACCTGCAAAACTACAAAATGCAAAATGACATTCCTATCAGCCTCAGATGTACTTTGTGTTTAGTGCAAATTAGGAAATGTTAGCATGCTAACATGGTAAACTAAGGTGGTGAACATGGTAAACATTATGCCTGCTAAACATCAACATGTTAGCGTTGTCATTGAGAGCACATTAGCATGCTGGTGTTAGCATTTAGCTCAAAGCACTGCTGTGCCTACGTACAACATCATAAAGAGCATGACCGTAGACTCCTTGTCCTCTTTTTCAACATGTGTCTGGCGCAGTGGAAATTAGTGCAGCGCTTGAAAGCACACAGACTGGGATAGGCTAGTTAAATTGACACACAGTGAAAACAAAGAAACCACCCTTGATATCTGAGTCCTGAAGAAGAGGAATGTAAAATGAAGACCAGAGTTATTGTCTCACTGTAAAAATGCACAATGTCGAGTTTAAGTGAAGGACATGAATTATGAGTCAGTCCATCACCAGGTCACATTCTGCAGAGCAGGTGTTGCCATGAAGATAAGGGGCTGTCAGCGATGGAGGGCTGGAGAGGAATGTGTTCTTATCTGTGTGGTCATGTGATTGAGGGCGGACGAGGTGTTTATGTGCGTTTGCGTTTGACACCTGGGGATGAGACATACAGAGGACATAATACAAAAATAATGATTCTTTCTCTTCCACTCTGTACGGCCTTCCTTATTATCTGTATGTGGTTTCAGTGTGGGAAGGCTCTGCCCGGTCTCACTAAGCAGGAACAGTGCTGTGGGACCATTGGGACGTCCTGGGGTTTCCACAAATGCCAGAAGTGTCCACAGAAACCATGTAAGTACAGCTGTTTTTCCCAGATGTTGTTCTGGCTTTTTGTCTTTGTGGACACCTGATTGATACATTTCTCTTAGAGACTTCTGCATTCCCCTTCAACATTATGTCAGGTGAGCAGTTTCTACCTGTCCTCGAGGTTCAACATCAACCTATATACCAACAACATTTTCAACAGCTGTTAAAGGCCTCCGCTAAATCCCATTTCTCATCATTGAGGAGTGTGTCTTGATAATGAAAAATCAGCATTTTGTTGTCCGATCATAATTGAAATGACTGGCTTGTTTTACTTCTGTGTTTATTATACATATCACTGGGTAAACGCACCTTTAACGGCATCAGGAAACATTAAGAAATAGTTGTTGTATAATTCTGTCCGCTTATTAAAAGACCTGTCGATCAGCAATCTCCCCAAGTTGGTCCTTGAAACTAAATCTAAATTCCTCGGGATCCGTGGCCCAGTGTGAGTTCAGTCAGCATTTGTTCACATGAAAGTGTTGAAAGACACCTAGTTTAGACAGTAAATGCCGAAGTCATTCTCCCCAAATTTTATACATTGAGATCAGTTTACTGGTAAATACTTTGACGAGTCTGAGAAAATAACCCGAGGAGCACCTCACTGCAGCAGGCAACAGTCTTGTATCAACTTTCCGAGCGGCCTCATCGCCTATTATTTCCCGCACAATGTCTTTGGCAGTAGTCAGAATAAGATCTTCACTGACAGTGTTCAGTTTCTCTGCATGGGTGAGGTGATATGAGGTTAAAAAAACACGGCCTCAGGGCTCAGTTAGGAATGTTCTATGCAGCTTTAAATCACTTGTTTCACACCATTTTGTTTGTGTGTTTTTGTTGCAAGTGTCTTAACAGTCCTTAAGCTTAAAACACGACTGAAAAGCTACAACTGCTGAAAGGAATTGATGCTTTAAATATCATTTATTCTACAAATAAATTTCGGGCTGGAAAACCAACCCCAAAATATCTTTTTACACAGCGCAGTGAGTGTCTCCCGCAGTCTTTCGCTCCAGCTAGCAACGGGCAAAATAAAGATGCTGAACCAGAGCAATTAGGAAACACTATATGACCCCTGGGCTGGTCTGGGTATTAAAAGACAGGTGACGGTCACCCAGGCAGTTATTTCCAGAGAGGAAAAGCACTAAATGCCTTGGTGGCATGCGGTGCCGGCCCCTGCTCTACAGGTCTTTTTTAGAGAGGTTGTTACCCAGCTAAACTTTATGTGTGTGGGTGTGTGGGGGAGTTAGGGAGGGGGTTGCCAGCCTGAATGTGGCTGTGCTTTTTATGTAGTAGCTGGCTATTCAACCCGTACTCCCTTTATAGAACTATGGAACCTCTCTTTGAAGCCAAAGCTATTGGATGTAGAGCATGAGAAGACATGCTGTAAGAGCTACAGTTCTCTACAATACCCCCAATTCAACTGAAGGGGGGGGGGGGGGGTATGCTGCTGTATATAACCCAAAATACACATATTTCTGATGTTAGAAATGGTGGTAAATAACTGGTTATTGGAGCAATGAACAAAACTGAACAATGTCAGTCAATGTCTGGTTTGATAAAAAGTTAAAGATCCATAAAACATGAGGAGAAAAGTTCATTATGACTCCTGAGGTGCATTTTGGTAAGGAACATCCAAGCGCTGAGCAAACAATAAACTAAGCTGAAATAAGTTCCTTCTCAGATTCTGGACCAATTTTTGGTTGGTTGAGCTGAGGCTTACTGATATTATAGAATTTAGGGCGATCCGCCATGCCGTACTGTAGGGTACAAAGTTTGAGAAATGAAAACTGATGGCCTTGACATAAAGCCAATATCATTAGCTCATTCTGAGTGATGTAATAGTGCTTTATTATTGCTTCTCCATAGGTCGGGAAACTCACTGATGCGGCTTTATGCGGTTTACACCCATAACGCAGCGGTTATACTTGCGTAGAGAGCGGGACAGAGACAGAGGCTTTGGTGGATCGGTAAAAGGTGTGATTCGGAGACGATTTGGAGCTAGTTCGCACACCGTGAGAAGGACACTTCAGCCTTACTATTACACATATTTCTGTGGGAGTCACGTCCCTCTGTGCTCCTCAGAGAATGGCAGGGGCTTGACTTTAGATTTGTTTTTGTGTTTTTTTTATTCCCGCTTTACCGTGTGAAGTGTGAAACAGTCCATTGTGCTGCGGAGAAACTGGTAGCTGGTGAAACAAACATCGCCTTGTTGTTTCCCCCGTTGAGCAAAATATCAATCTGCTTTCAGGTATTTGGGTACCACCTCCCCGCTGGTGCCTTTGTCCACCCTTACAGCAGGGCCCAGGGCTCTAACCTCCAGTTTGACTCGAGTCTGTGGTTTATTGTGAGCTACTGGCTGTCTGAGCAGCTTTCAGCTCTTTAGCCTCAAGCTCCTTCCCCCGAGTCTTTCCACGTCTGTCTCATGTTAACTCCTTACATTCTATCCATGTATCCATCTATCTCTATCTCTGCCATTCATCCATTCCTCATCTGCTTCTGTATGAGTCAGTTTAGTATCTTTTCAGCTCTGTAGGAGGGCATGAGTTAAAATAATGTTCATGCAATAACTTCATTTACTTGGATAGAAAATGCTCCATGATGCATGATGATGAACCATTTTCTGTTTTAACATCAGATTTTAAGTATTTAAAGGACAGGTTTTCAGCTCGTCCTCTGTATACATTATAATGGGAATTCCAGTGTGTTGTTTTTCTTTTTTTTTTTCTTGCCTTCTACCTTAATTCAGTTCAGATATAAATGTTGGCATGTCTGTTAAAACACAATGTTTTTGTTTTTTTTCAACAAGCTTTATTGACTCTACATAACTCACTCGACATTTCCAGAGCAGAATATTCAAATACAACAAAGGTTATTTTAACCTATGTAGATTTATGACGGCACAGCCTGATACCCACTGCAGGGCCTAATGATAGGTCAAAGCAGCCATTTAATATGAATACTGAGCTTCCGTAGGAATGCTCACCCAATGTTTGGCACATCTTACTGTGTATGGCTAATTATCGTGCTGGGATCTGATTACACAATGAAACAATAACAAACATTGATTGGATAGGTTTGAGATACAGGACGTCTGTGAAGACAATCTACTGTACAGTATATGTAGAATAGTCTCAGAATTGATCCTTGCTTGTAAATGAAAAAAAGCTGGAAAAACTGATCTGAGAGGCTCGTGCTGACAAGCTACATATTCCACAATTAAAAAATATTTTAAATGTGTTCTGCTTTAGGGATCAGTTGTGGCAAAAACACTGACAAACATTTCAAAAAGGTTTTAAGTGACACTCTTGACTTGATATCTGATGACGGAAGCTCACACTGCAAGGGAAATGTCACAGACGATGGCGTGTGGAGGGTACTATAATATGGGGAATGGCTACATCGAACCTGAAAACATTTATTTATGGTGGTTTCACCATTCATGAAATGCCTGAATGCAATGACTAACATGTTTGCTCCCTCCCTTCTCCACAGCCATCCCCCTGATAGATTGTCCTCAGGGTTACAAGAGAATCAACAGCTCTCATTGCCAAGGTAAGAACATTTGTGGTTTTAAATATCTCACCAACTATTGCCATGAAATTTGGCACACAATTATGTCCACCTCCGAATTATTTGTAATCGCTTTGGTGATCCTCTGACTTTTCATCCAAGCGCCATCATCATCATCATTTGGTTCCTGCTGCGTAGGTTTGCAAGGACATTTTACGCGTATCTCTGCAGAAGCATAATTCCAGTTTAAGTGTCAATCTTCTCGACCGATGGCGGTCTGGCCATATATGAATCTTCCCGGGGCATGGCAGCTCCAACTCTTCGCCAAGAAAGCACAAAGGAGAGGTTGAGCCTTACCCAACAGACTGTTCAGGTTGGCTGGCCAGAACATGGTGCTCCTTCCTGTTCAGCCATGGTTGGACTTGAGGAGTCAGTCAGTGGCATCTGATGTGGTGTGCAGTGGGGCTGTCGGAACGAATTTGAAGAGTCGAATAGAAATCAATAGTAAAAAAATGTGTATTTATTTCTTCATTTATTTGGCTAACGTCGCCTTGGCCTACTCGCAGGTGAAAATGAAATGCTCATGTCACGTCTGATGAACAATAAAGTTTTCTGAATCACAACATCAGAAATGGCAGGGAGAGATGCACCCACGGAGATCACCACTCCTGGCCATTTAAGAAGCGATGTGTGGAAAGTGTTTGGATTCCCGCCAACAAACGGGAAAAACAAGAAATAAAGATATTGTAATCTGCAGAAAATGTCAGGTTCAAATTGAAAATATCACGCGATACTGAGCAACCTGAGGGCACACCTGATAACACTACATCTTGGCAAGCTAGGCGATCTGGAGTCCAGGGAACCGCCGCTAAAACGGGCAAGAATGACCTTTTTTTACCCATTGCCTCCCTCCTTCTTATCACAGGGCTTACCATCTGCCCGCTAAAAGGTGATTACAGACAAATTGACACGGTTCATCTGCAAAGATATGAGACCGGTTAACATCTCACGGGGATCTGGGTTTAAAGATTTCGTCCACAAGCTTGTGCCAAGGTACCCGGTTCCCAGCCGCACGACTATCACTACCAATACCAATTTGGCCGTGCATAAGCCTGTGTATACAGCATATAGGTACATAGTTAATATTGATAATAGGCTAAAGTTAAGCATTAAAAACTAATTTGCCAGTCTCTCACTTTGACTTTATTATCATCATTATTCACTGAAGTCAGTGCACCGAAAGGCCAGTGCAGACATACTGCAATAGAAGCTTTGAAAGCCAAGTTCAGTTAAAATGGACCGCCTGTGACTAAATGAGCGTAGATTGGTCCACAGTAAATTGCAGATATGTTCAGTTGTAAGAGTATACCATGGTATTCTTCTTCAAACATCCTCGCCGCACAGAGAGAGACTTAAAAATGCCTTTTGACACAGGATGAGGACTGTGAATTGCGTCCCCTCATTACTTGAAAGCGCTTTAGGAAGGGATCTCTGGACAGCATGAACAGGATTGACTGAAAACCTGTTTCAGTGTTCATATGGGCACATCATGCTGTTCTGTCCGGGAAAGTCATTCCCCACGATAATTTGTGGTTCTTTATAGCACCAATAGAGTGCACTGGATTCACCATTACCACTTGTAATGGTGGCATGTTATCCACAGTGTTTTGCCAGCTCAGTGGCTGGAAGCAGAAGGGCTCTGACAGGAGAAAGAGAGGGCCTGTTGCCGATTCAGACTTCTGCCAGACCCTGTGTGTGTGTGTGTAGTCTTAGACTTTGCTATCCCTCAGGAGATGCTGGGACTCACTATAATCCACCACATCCTTTTCTTCTTATTTATTTTCGTGAGTACTGGCCTTTGCCCAGCATGCTACAAACATCATATATACATCTAATTGTGCAGCTCATTCAGCCGATGGGTACTATTTCTTGAGATCAAGATTTTATATACATTTTTGAAAACCCATCCAGAGCAGCGCATATCTGGTCTTCTACCTTTGATTATTTGATCATTTATTTTAACGGAAGAATTTCTGCAAGTTCTTCTTGCGCTCCTGGTGTTTGGGACACTTTTTATCCCCGTCTAGCTAAGTGAGAGCCTGCCGTGGAGGGTCGAGCTCCTTTGTTTACACCAGGGAGCAACCAAGATTGGCTAAGGTACCCAGGGAGTAGCTGAAGATCCTGGACGAAATCTGGTGACAACTGTGTTTTATTTGAACAAACTACACTGTCTTGGTTTGGATGTTTGGATGGCTTTGCGCAGAACTGGTTTCATGGTTATTTGTCTGATAGAACACAGGCGACCTGTGCTGATGGTCTCAAAACAACCTTGGGAGTTTGACAGACATTTCCTAAAGTCCCTCCACTAGGTCATCATTCTTCCATGTCATAGCAATACATTTTTTGGCAGCAGTTAAGGACATTTGAATGGATCTGGTGCTTTAAGCCGCATGTCCCGAGGCAGTGCTATCATGTGATGTTCTTTATTGTGTCTCTAATAAATCCCCAGTAGTGGTATAGTTTTAACACACTCCCAGAACATACGTTTAAAGGGTCCCTGTCTCTGTTTTGCATCCTGGACACATTTTAGTCTCTAGTCTGGTGTGAAGTAGCTTCTGTGAATAATGTTAAACTGCATCAGCTTATGGCTGCTGTTGTAAGAAACTGATTGAGCCTCTTTACATATCAATTTGCTTGCGCTGAATGGTGATGAGACAAAATGTGTTTTATTCTCATCTCCCTGCCTGCCCATACACTTAATGGCACTGATATTGAATTTGTCCAATCTCGTGAATATAACATAGCATATAAAACAAAGAGCATGTGAAGCAACTAGCAGAGAAACTAAGGATAAAAATGGGTTTCTTATGTTAGAATAAAGCATGTTTCTGTCTTGAGGACAGGTAAATGACGGTACAGTCAGTCTGTGCTTGACTATGGAGATATCCTTTGTGGTCATGCTGCTCGCTCTACCTTAGTAGTATGTCATTAGGCTTTGCTAAAATGTCTTTTTATTAAATGTCTCCAGCAATAGCTGCCTCTGTATATCACTTCTCTTCTCAATTCAAAACCACTGCTCACCAGACCAGATCTCAGGCCTGTTTAACTCTCGTTACAACTCGCGTAAATATTGAACTTGGTCAGACTGCCTTCCACTACTTTGCTCCTTTTATAAATGGAATGAATTACAGAGGATTTTAAAACCTGAATGTCTCGTCCCATTGGCTGATTTAAACTATCAGCTTCAAATCTGATTGATGTCTGTGATTGTCTCTGATGCTGTATAAGCTTTTGTTTGTCTAGTGGTATATATATATATATATACATATATATATATATATAAATGATATATAATTGGGGGTGTAACGGTATGCCTGTTTATCCAGTCAAGGATAATGAAACTGAAAAATGTAGTTGAATTCCACTTTCAATTCTATTTTATTTATATACCACCAAATCTTAAGAGAAGTTATCCCAGGGCACATTTCATATAGAGTAGGTCTAGACCGTGCCCTTAAAGGTTTATTCAAAACCTTAGTAGTTATGTTCAAAGCCAAAAAAAACCCAAAGTATGCATGAGACTAGAGGCCTTGATCTAATTTTTCTGACTTTCTGTGTTAATCAGGGCAACTGTGTGACTTGACTTTTTCACTTCCCCTGGCTGCAGCCCCCCACTCACTTCCACTACCCAGGGGAGGTGAACTCTAATGGGTCAATTTTCTCAGCTTGTTTACTCAGTAGAAAAAGGAAAAAGAGTAGTTTACCAAAATATGAAAGACAAGTTTCAACTTGCATATGTGTGCTTCAGCAAAAGCTATCCTTCAGGTACCCCACTTCTGTCTTGTTGACCTACCATGGTCCAATGTGTGTGTAATGTGGGTTGTTTTAAAGAAAAGGGTTGATGCCGAATGAGCAATAACTGGCTGTCCAAAGAGGACATCACGTGACACACCGTCTGATGCACATCCCACTCACTCATTTTGTGTACCCAGCATTTTTCCTGCCCTATGCTGTAATCTTACAAAAGCTTGCGTGGCAATAAAATCTTCATGGATTTTAGTAACAGAATAACAACGGAGGACCTTACCAATAAAAGACCAACCAAGTAGGCTGTCAACAGCCTATTAAAACATGCTGGCTGAAAAGCTTGTGCTCCCTTTCACCTATAAACTGGATGTCATGGTGGGATACAGACATGAGTCACAGTCTGTGATATGGGCCAAGTGTGCTCTCACCGAAGGAATCTGACTCGCTAAAGCTTGACACATTTCACAGTGGAGTTTCAAAACATCAACAGAGAGCTGGGATGGGACAATGAAACAATTCTGCAACATGTGACATGCTAGTGACATGGCTGTAGGGATGGCAATGCCATTCTGTCGGTTGATCCACCTCTTTTGCTCAGACTGAAATATCTCAACAGCTATTGGATGGATTGTCATGAAATTTTGTTCAGACATTCATGATCCCCAGAAGGTGAATCCTACTTTGGTGGCTTTTCCTGTAGTGCCACCATGAGGTTGACATTTTTGTTTTTTATTGAAATGTCTTGACAACTATTGGACGGATTGCCATGCAATTTGGTGTAGATATCCATGAAGCTCAAACGTTGAATGTGAATAACTTAAGGTCCAAATTTGAATCGTCCAATACTTTGGTTTACGACCAAATAACTGTAAAACTAATGACATTCCCATCAGCCTCAGTTGTATTAGCTAATGTTGATAAAGATGGTGAACTTGGTAAACATTATCCCAACATTAGCTCCTTCTGTGTAACGAACCATCTGGCGCGTAAGGTTAGGGGATTTAATTACAAGCTACTGACAGGCACCATATACACTATATTGCCAAAAGTATTGGCTCACCTGCCTTGACTCGCATATGAACTTAAGTGACATCCCATTCTTAATCCATAGGGTTTAATATGACGTTGGCCCACCCTTTGCAGCTATAACAGCTTCAACTCTTCTGGGAAGGCTTTCCACAAGGTTTAGGAGTGTGTTTATGGGAATTTTTGACCATTCTTCCAGAAGCGCATTTGTGAGGTCACACACTGATGTTGGACGAGAAGGCCTGGCTCTCAGTCTCCGCTCTAATTCATCCCAAAGGTGTTCTATCGGGTTGAGGTCAGGACTCTGTTCAGGCCAGTCAAGTTCATCCACACCAAACTCTCTCATCCATGTCTTTATGGACCTTGCTTTGTGCACTGGTGCACAGTCATGTTGGAACAGGAAGGGGCCATCCCCAAACTGTTCCCACAAAGTTGGGAGCATGGAATTGTCCAAAATCTCTTGGTATGCTGAAGCATTCAGAGTTCCTTTCACTGGAACTAAGGGGCCAAGCCCAGCTCCTGAAAAACAACCCCACACCATAATCCCCCCTCCACCAAACTTTACACTTGGCACAATGCAGTCAGACAAGTACCGTTCTCCTGGCAACCGCCAAACCCAGACTCGTCCATCAGATCGCCAGATGGTGAAGCGCGATTCGTCACTCCAGAGAACGCGTCTCCACTGCTCTAGAGTCCAGTGGCGGCGTGCTTTACACCACTGCATCCAACGCTTTGCATTGCACTTGGTGATGTACGGCTTGGATGCTGCTGCTCGGCCATGGAAACCCATTCCATGAAGCTCTCTACGCACTGTTCTTGAGCTAATCTGAAGGCCACATGAAGTTTAGAGGTCTGTAGCGATTGACTCTGCAGAAAGTTGGCGACCTCTGCGCACTATGCGCCTCAGCATCCGCTGACCCCGCTCTGTCATTTTACGTGGCCTACCACTTCGTGGCTGAGTTGCTGTCATTCCCAATCGCTTCCACTTTGTTATAATACCACTGACAGTCGACTGTGGAATATTAAGGACCGAGGAAATTTCACGACTGGACTTGTTGAACAGGTGGCATCCTATCACAGTCCCACGCTGGAATTCACTGAGCTCCTGAGAGCGACCCATTCTTTCACAAATGTTTGTAGGAACAGTCTGCATGCCTTGGTGCATGATTTTATACACCTGTGGCCATGGAAGTGATTGGAACACCTGATTTCAATTATTTGGATGGGTGAGTGAATACTTTTGGCAATATAGTGTATGTTAAATACCTTGGTTGCCAACACAAGCTGGTTCTGTTGTCATGCCATGAACTTTAGATGTTAAAAGTTTACTTGTTTCTGAGCCCTGTTAGGATTTCTTCTCTCCACTCCAGGTCTACTTACTTGCTTGGTCAGAGGACCTAAGGAAAGAGCATGTTGTACAGCCTGTAAAGCCCTGCGATACAAATGTGACCTTTGTGTTTTTGGGCTACATAAAATTGACTTGCCTGTGGCTATATCACACGGAATTCATCAGCAGATGGAGTTTGCTCATTTGTCATGGAAGTGTAGATGTTTAAACCTCTGCAATCCTAAAAGTAGACAAGTAGTCCTAAAAGGCTCAGAATTGATGCACTGTTAGGACTTTATGACCATGTTGGCTTAAAAGATCAACCTTTTGTCTTCTCAATCTGGGAAAAATAAGACTGGAGGGGCCTTTCAAATGTAAATCCTTGTTGAGTTACTCTAATGCATTCAGACTTGAAAGTTCGATTTTTAAAAGAGATGGCACTTGAAAAAGAAATAGGTAGTGTTTTGCATATTGTGTTGCAACCCTCTGATGTCTTGAGGTCCTAGCGTCTCTAGGTGAGCGATGTCCCTTGCTTCGATAGCAGGGATACAGCTAACGCACAAAAGGCTTGGTACAGGAACGGAGAAACGACAAATAAAATTCTTCCCAAATTCAGTGTCCCTCGAGTTTGTTGCCATTACAGCGGCGTAGCTTGAATACCTGCACTACACTATATAGCTGGAAATGCTCAGGCGGATTCGTGGCCTGTATGCGACAGAGGGCCCGAGCTGAGCCAACGCTCCTGACGAATAATTGTATATTCCCTTACACTGAGAAGGAAAATGTACTTAAATGGCCAAAACAACATTGTGATATAATTTATCGAGGTCCTAATGTCCAAATTCCCTGATATCAGTTGCTGACTTAAAGTGTGGTGTCAAACGTGACTTCCAGTACATTAGGGTCTTTGATGGGGATGTGTCCCAATCAAGTCTTTTTGGCCCTGTTTCCGATCCGAGTCCTTTAATATTGGGCCCCTGTCAATACGGAGTACGATCCAATACTTGGCCTATATTTACATAAATGTTGATTAAATAGGTATGTGATACATTGAAATAACAACTGTAGCCTTCTAAATTTGGTCCATTTTATTTTGGCCTGCCATAAATGTACTCACTGAATTAATATTAATCAGCAACAGCTGATGTGACCTGCCACTGGTGAAGTTTGTCATTTTAACTGATGAAAGCGATAACTGAAGCAAAGGAGAGATAACAATGGTTGGCAGGAATCCGAGACGAAGCTACAAAGGACTCAGAGAACACACGCCTCTGCCAAGGCACGCAACACTCACAAATTTTGTTGTTTAATAATAGTGAATGATAAGAAATGTTTAACCTGCAGTGAAAGACGATTCAGAATCAGGAATCTGGAATGTGCCAGACTTTTGTCATTTAACTAAAGTATTGAGAAAGTAGTGAAAATGTCTGTCTCATCTTGCAATGTCAACAAAAATGCCTGGATTGATTGTGTTTTCATTTTTGTTGATTCACAGATTTAGATGAGTGCCAGCTACAGGGTGTTTGTCCCAATGGAAACTGTCTGAACACCGTGGGCAGCTACAGGTGCATGTGTAAACCCGGCTATGTCCCTGACCCCACGCTCACCACGTGCATATGTAAGTCCTCCAGTCTCGCATCGTCTATTTCAGTTTCTTTCTCTCATCACTTTCTCGTTGATTATCATCCAAACCCAGAGCATCCAACAGCACAGTGTCAGACTGAGCAAAAACCTCAAATTGACTAAATTGAATGCATTACATTTGCATGCTGGTCTCTGATATGCAGATTTGTGCATACAAAAGCTTTCCTGTGTGAGTTTGACACTTCCCATCACTTTATGACCACAGAAGACGTGGTGGAATATAAGTTTCAATATTTCCCTCTGCCACCCGCTCCAAATTACAAGCATAGCAAGGGCTGCTAGGAATGCGCTGAAGTGTGTGTTTGAGAACATTCATATGAATACAGTGCATGGATGAAAGCATGGTGTTTAGTGTATAATCAGGTTTCCCCTCAAGCATGTACCGCAAGGCCCACCATATAGCCACACCCAACATATCTCATGTCTCTCATATAAAAGGAGCAGGATGGAGAGGATGAGGGGGGAGAGAGAGAGAGAGAGAGAGAGAGAGAGAGAGAGAGAGAAGATGTAGGTAGTTAAGCAGCTGCTCACACACAAGTGACAAAGTGAAACAATCTTGAACATGACTGAACAGCAACGGTGTTGACGATCAATTTCCCTTAGTCCTGACATGTTGTGAGCATGTGTTCCACTGGTTTTGCGTCGCTGCAAGTTCCCGTGTATGCGCATGGGTTTGTCTGTGTGTGTGTGTGTGACATAAAGTATAAGGGGGATGGGGTTGTGTCGTGGTTCTCTTTTATCTCACAGCTAATGACAGACAAGTGTCCATTCATCACCATCGCTGTTTAATCCGAAGGGCTCAGCAGAGGAGACTGAAAAATTCATTATTGTTACCGCGGGCTTCCCACAGCTCTGCAAACGCACACACAGACGGCTCGCCCGCGATTGAAAACTCCAGTGATTTCCTTGTATCTCATACCCCTTGTATTGTATCTTTATATGTACCACGACCAGACGTTGCTGGACAGGATTATGGCTGAAGTTGTCACAAAACAAGTCTAATTCTAGTCCTTGTGACTTTTGCTAATGATGATGGTCTGTGCTTCAGGTGTCCGTACATTTTCTGCCACTTGTCCCGGTCGTGGTGGAAGCAGTCCATAGGCTCAGTCAGACCAGCATTTAAAATGGCAAGCGCTTGGAAAAATCTATTAATTTCAGTTGATTGCTGTGATGAGTGTATTCATTAATGGGAGTACAGTAAATCCGCCCAAATATTGTGCCAGGAGTTTGACTTTGGTCAACTTTGACGTATGAATTTGTGTCGGTGACCAATAGCAAACGGTCTTGACAGTGCTGACCTTTAAGAAAAGGTCCAAAATGGAGGAAGCTATCATAGCCTATTGTCTGTCTTGCACCATCTATTTTTATTTATGAATGTAAATGAACTGCTCCACAAAGAGGCGTGGTTTGGAGGCAGTCATGAGACACAGTAGATGATACAGATACTTCTCTCTGAAGCAAGCTAGCTTGTGACCATGACTGTGGCGATAGCATGCTCCTAGATGGCTAGTGTGTCAGTTGTTAGTTTACCAGCTACAGTAGTTCACCAACCAGCCCTGCCAGTAGTTTGTCACCAAGTATCCAGCACCATCCTTTTTTTTTTTAAACCAGGACACATGGATGAATTTTGCTGTGCCATATTCTGGTGTGACCAGACATGGCCTCACAAGCAGGGGCTAACACCGCTGACCTACACGATTGTGGTCCTGCTCGGTAGCCGGCTCAACTGGTCTAACCTGGGGTTGTCATCTCCCTCCAACCAAAGCGTGGGTCTCAGTACCCTTGAGACTTGTAACTGATCTAATCTCTTTAGTTTAGAGTTTTGTGTAACTCTCATGTCCCTGTTTGTACTCTCAGATATTAGCCTTACGCAGACTGGTTCACGTTTCTTCTTGCAACCCATCAGGGGGCTTTTATTCTGAAGCAGTGCAGTACATTTTTCACAGAGTTAGTGGAACTGTTGCCGTCACTGCATTTAAGTAAGAATTCTGTATTTGGTCAGCAGATCAGTCTTAAATATTGCAGAGAAATAGTACAAGAAGAAACAGCCACAGTGAGATGTAAGATAAGGATCTGCGAGCTACAAGCTCCTCCACCTCCAACGTGTCACCAAGGGAAACAAAACCTTTTACCTTGACCATGTTGTCCGCTGGATAACGTTTCTTGCTGTGGAAGCACGACTTGAATGGTCACAGTTGCTGATGGCTCAGCTCAGTGTGAACATCCGCCCTCTATGGCCCTGTTCCTACCTGGTATTAACAGGCGTCCTGGGTGATCCGATCAGCTCCAAGTGCGTGTGTGCAGACCTGGCGTTAACATGCTTCTCCAGGGACCACTTGCGTATTTTATGGAGAAAATATTTCCTGTTTTCCCTTTGATGTCCTTTGGCTGCTCTGCCTCAGCTCCCTGTGATATACTGAGTTTCCTGAAGGACAGGTAGCTTTACTTGTTGCTAAGTAACCGATAACTGTAGCTGCCGTTAGCTAATTAGCCGATGTAGCTGATGGCAGCTAGCGCCAGCAGCTGTTAGCGGTTACATTAACAAGAAGTAAAGCGATCTGTCGTTCGGGAAACGTAAATTGCGAGAGAGTTGAGGCAAAGCAGCTGGAGGACATCACGGATCTCAGTGTGTCCTCAATGCGTCCTGGGTGCATTCACACCTGCTATTAGAGTCGTCCACTTGTGATCGGATCACCCAGGGCGGATGTTAATACCACGTCTGAACAGGGCCTATGCTGAAAACTGAAAAAGCAAGGTAACTTTCCTCAACTATGTAGCAGTTCTGGTTTTTCTGCATGTCTTTGTTGTCTCAACGCGAATGAATGGTGCAAATGGGGATAACAGAGCAAACGTTGGGACAGTCTCTCCTCGAAGGCGTTCAAGGTGTAGCACTCCATGTTGTACAGATGATAAATGGGATTGTGATTGTCAGATTTTCAGCTTTGGAAAGTTGAAAAAATTGTCAGATGTGCCCTGAATTCGACGTTGGAAAGGGGTTCGGGGAGGGTTTCAGATGTTATAGGAGCTGACAAGCACTTTGTTTGGAGCATACTGAGGCCCTAAGTCTGACGTAGTTTTCTTTGACGACTGTATTTCAGCTTTGTCCTTGTTTACCTAAATCCTGATCAGACGCTGACTCCCTCATGATGAAAAGCATAGCATGACGCTGCAACCACCATGTTGTTTCTTGGCACAGCGTAGCGCACAGCATTAAGACCAAAGAGTAAAAAAATTTGTCTCATCAAACCACAGAAACATTTTCCTCATGCTCTCACAGTCCTTTAAGTGCAGTTTGGCAAACTCCAGGTTGGCTGTCGTCTGCTTTTTACTCGGGAGTTGCTCCATCTACTCACTCTGCCATAAAGGCCAGACTGGCAGAGTGCTGTAGGGATAGTTTTCCTTCTGGCAGGTTGTCCCATTTCTGCAGACGAACCCTGCAGAGAGAGGCCATTGATTTCTTGGTTACCAGCCTGACCAAGGCCCTCCTTGCCTATTTACTCATTTTGGCCAGATGGCCTACTGTAAGGAAGGGTTTCAGACTTCTTTTATTTCACAATAATGGAGTTTACTTTGCTCCTGGGAACTTTAAATGTTGAAGCTTTTTTATACTTTCCCCTTGGACTAAGCCTTTACACAATTCCTTTCTGGAGGTCTACGTCAAGTTTCTTTGACTTGTCATTGATCTGACATACACTGTGGGACATTATATAGGTATTATATGATTGATATGGACATATGGCTTTCTAAATCAAAGTGGCCTGTAGTCATGTATGGTGGCACCTCAAGGATGATCAAAGGAATCTGAAGCATTAAAGGAATAGTTTTGGGAATATATGTTTATTTGCTTTCTTTAGTAAGATGTAAGATGAAAAGATGGATAAAAATCTCATGTATGGAACTGTAGTCCGTAGGCAATTAACCTGGCTTAGCATAAGGACTGGAAACAGCTGGACTGGCTGTATCCAAAGTCCAGTATACTCCTACCAACATCTATAAAGCTCACAGAGAAATGTGAAAACTACAATCGCTTTTTTTAAGGGGACGTTAACGTGCTTCAACTATTTCTTGGTGAACAACAACTGGCCAAGTGACTTGACTCGAAGTCACAGTGTTGCCACAGTGAGGTTGCCAGGTTTGGTGCCATTTTGCTTGTACAGAGACCAAAGCCTGTGCTCACTGACTGTGACGGGAGACGCTGCACAGATGTACTGGGTGGATATATAGTTCCAGCACGTAACCCCTCTAATACCACAAGGAATGGCACAGCTGGTTGGCCGGTCAGTCAGTTGACAGTTCACCACTTTGATCCAGACGGAAACATATAAGCTACCTCAGTTGTACTGTGTCCAGTGCTAATTAGCACATGTTAGCATACTAATATGTTAAAAATAGAATGGTGAACATGGTTAACATTCCTACCTACCTACAACATCAGCATGATAACATTAACACACACATGAAATAGCTTTATTTCGTTCAGAGAGGGCTAGGCCAGCTGTTTGCTCCTGCCCCCAGGCCCAACTCCATAGATATGACACCGGTAAAATAAATGTTAATACATATTCAATAAAATGTACGAAATGTTATAACAACGCCTGAGAACTTCACATAACCTGTGTATGTGTGTTTGAGTGTGTACCCATTTGCTTAACTTCTTATATAATGAAGGGACTTGAGAATCCGTTCTGACTGTTTTGTTAGCATTGATGCAGCACTTAAACTACCTACCTGGTTACATCTTAGCTTAATTAAAGCCTCAGCCTCGACCAACCTTTTACAACAGTCATTCCAGATGTTTTGAAATCTGATAATTTGTTTTTCGAAAAATATTTAACCAGTAATTTGAATGATTGTACTGTAGGTAATGTTTCTGGCAAAAAGGAAAACTTGAACTGAACATTCTTGGTTCCCCTTGGAGGTCATTATTTTGTCCGTGTTCCACTTTGAACAGTTTCCACTTGGCATTTCGTGAAGACATTAGATCCACCACAAGACTTGAAAAACACAAGCTTGAGCCAAACTCTTCTGCACGCTTTCACCTGAGCCAGCGCTTGACTTCGATAGTGCATGAAGCATTGGCATGAAAACAATTTTTGTATTTTTACTATGACATGTTGTCTGTGCTTTGTTGTGTTATGCCGGTCTCAGACTACAGGAGTTTTGGGACAATTTATCCCCTGATTCACCCCTACCGACAATCGAAGGAGAAATCCGGTCTGGGACCTTGGTTGGTACAGATGCTTGGCCCCTATTATCTGCTAATGTGAGGGGTTTGCAGATCCAGATATTTAGGAGTTAAAATCTGTATGATTACGTTAGTATTTTCCGAGCTGGACCACAATAGCCATTAAGTTTTACATGCTAATGTTAGTCCCGGAGCAGCTGGCGGTGTTGCTAAGCAACAGCCAACGCGTTGGCCGCGTCTCCTCAAACCATTTTCTCATCCAAACTCATTTAGCCTTCTGCTTTTGTTTTTTTTCTCACTGCAAAGCATCACTACTGCAAGTTGTTGCACCACGTCAGTCTCTTGCTCCCTCTGGCACGGTAATCTTAATGTTATCCTGCATGTGTGATGTGCCATTATTTTCAAATCTTGTAGTATGTGCATGTTTGAGATTAGAGAGAAGAACATCTGTGAAGTTTCTCCTTATGTGCGTGATGCAGCCCAATTTCAAAATTGGTTTGGTTTTTAAAACTCCTGTAGTCTGACGCAGCCTTTCAGAATGTGTTTCTGTGTTTGGCTTTGATTGTTTAAATGTAGTTATGTGTGCCAACGCAAAATGTGGTTTGCTCGACTTCTCACTGTAAAATGTGTATTTATTTTTTTTTGTCTTTATGCACTGGTGTTGTTTTAGAAATGTGTTTAGGCTGTGTTTGTGGCAGAAGTTTGTTCAGGTGAGAAGGGAAGGTTGCTTTGGTGAAGGGGACCTCTTTATTTCTCCACTCTGTCCTCTCTTTCCCCCATTTATGTGTCTCCTACAATCTGGTGCACCACTTCCTACACCTCCCCCCTCCTCCTCTTTGTCCTCCTCCTGCGCTCCTCTTCAGCCAACACGCCTGCCGTCCAAGAGGAGAAGGGGGCTTGCTTCCGTTTGGTCAGCTCAGGGAGGCAGTGTTTGCACCCAGTGTCTGCCCAGCTGAGCAAACAGCTCTGCTGCTGCAGTGTGGGCAAAGCCTGGGGCCCTCGTTGCGACAAATGCCCCCCTCCAGGAACAGGTAAGGCCCCCCAGCCATGCCAGACATTTATCCTGTCTCAGTGAGAACTAAAGACCCAAAACTTTCTGCCCAAAGCTTTCATTTCTCACTTGTATGAAGAGAATATCATGCCAAACACCATTTAATAATCTTGCAGTTCAGTTTGGCCTTGCAAATCAGCAAAGGTTTATACTTCTATGCAACTCTGCCAGTGTCCTGCAACACTCTGCTCCTCCTTGTTAACAGGCCACAAGAGTAGAGGAACTGAGTTACCACGTGTCTAGAACATGAAGTTCGTGCCTCCAGAGATGGCAACGTCGGTCTGTCCACCACTTTGATCCAGATTGAAATATCTCAGCAGCAATTGGATGGATTGCCGTCAAATTTGGCACAAACATTCTTGTTCCCCTCAGGATGAATAGCAATCACTTAGGTTATCCTCTGGCAGAGTTTGGTTGGTTAGTAGCCCTGCCAGTCTCTAAACTGCCAGTGCTCAATTGTGACTAATTGAGACTTCCTAAACTAGAAAAACCAGCTGTAAACATTGAGGTTTGTAGGTTTTTTTTAATGTAGAAGACTATAGAGTGACCTGCAATGATGACATAGATACATTTATTGATAAGCAAGGCCACATGAAATTGCTGTTTATGTGAATAAGTTTTGGTATGATGATTCCTTCATGTGGGAAATGCTGTCTCTGGGCTTATACTGTCGTAATTAATGACAGAGACTGTAAGTAAATATTCTACAAACAATTCTCTAAGGACTGTTATTTTAGATTGAATGCGAATTTGATTGGAATAATAGAAAGGCACAGTAGAGAGAAAGTTACTTTCAGAAAAAAGAAGGGTTTCACTATAGGGCGTGGCGTCTCTCATAATGACAACTCACAGCTCCTTTTAAAGTCAGGCTGAAGTATCCATGAAAAACTGTTTGAAACCTGCTGAACTTTTAGTGTAACATTACTTAAACTAAGACAGTAATATGTAAGAATATACTTGAAACATGGGATGTAGAAATCCAGAGAGCCCTCTTAGTGAAATACATTATCAAAAGGTATTAAAAAGTCAGGTATTGAGCTACATTAGTTCTTTCTTGTAAACTGAAACCATTCTGTTTATTCTATTTATTACAACAACAATTTAACTTCATCTTTCAGGGTTGTGAACTTGAATAAAAGACAGGAAATTCCAAAAAATGAAGGGAAAAAAAGATCCTATGTGTGTCCCTTTCTTTTATCCCTGATATTTTCTGTCTGCATGGGTTTCACAGCTTGGCTAAGTAGTGGCTTTTAGAGTTCTTAGCTTATATTAGCAAAGCCTTTTGCAGTAGCTGTTATCACACCCACTTTTGCTACCTTTCTGTTTATTTGATTTCCACACAACTCATTGTGTCAGTGCAGTGTTTACTGCGGCAGTTATCGCTAGTTTTGGGCAGTTGCAGTTGATTGTATCCCTAAGATGCCTGTGCATATTAATGTATTTTCAATGGTTTGGTTGTGGCACGCACGTCACCTTTAAACCTCATGTTTTGTCAGCAATATATTTTGTGACAATGTGCATGAGGGTTTAGGTGGAGTATATAGTATACAGTTTGACTTTGGCTGTGCTGATGCATTATGTCATTGTTAAAGAAGCAGATTACAGTGCTTGGAGAGAAATAAGTGGTGTCTTACAGTTGAAATTGCTTGCTGTCAGTCAGAATTTTGCTGTTCTCCTACAAGCAATTCAGACGTGTGCTCTCTTGCCACGATCATCAATGTCATCCTCTCACTTACATCAGGTTATCTAAATAGAGCTAGTTAGATAGCTTGCAAATTAGTGTATATCTTAGCCATGGTCACCAGTGTTAACACCAGTTGTTTACAATAGCTTGAATGAACTGCACATTGTTTTCAACACTCAGTACAGAAGGGGTTTGCTGCTTCCTCATGTTTACAGTTACACAAAAAATATTGTACCATTGTGTGTTGATGAAAACAAGCCAAGCATTCCATTACGCAAGGGCATTTAGTCTTGGAACAAGCATAAGTCTCTGTCAAAGCCTGAACTCTCTGCATTACTACATAACACATTCTTGGATGCCTTTAGAGATACTTGAAGTGCAAATGATTGTTTTTTTAGATCCTCCAGGTTCCCTATCGTGCCAGCTCTCAGAGAGTTGCCAGTATGGTACAGTAAAGTAGGTCATTATGACTGCAAGTGCTACGTAGTTCATTCAAGTTATTGATCAGGTCAAAAATGATTCTCAGCAGCATTGCAGAAATGCCAGTCAATTCCTACATTTAAACAAACTTAAAGCCAGCATTGAGTTAATGCCTGCATGGCTCTTTAACTGAGACCCAAACCCATATATTACATAGCTAACCAAACCCCAACCCCATCAATTCTGAAGCTTTGCGCAACAATATGACCCCAACCCACCCTGAAACCTGAAACTTTCTTTTCTGTCGCTCTCCACTGACTGATGACTGCATCTGTTGAAGCCTTGCTAAGTTAACATTAAGCTAGCAGTTTAGACAGCTCTGAACCACAGTCTTGGCCGTCAGTGAACATGGACAACTAAAGTTGATGTCACTCATTTAAATTCCAGCCAGTATAAACACTTCAATGGGAGTTACACACTGTATGTACAGTTCTATAAATTCTGTGTGAATGTCAGATATTATATGTTGGCATTGAAATGTCTGAAAATGGCTGAAACATATCGGTTTAGACAGGGGTAGAGATAGAGGAATACCAGAGCAATCTGACATAAGTGTGAGGGGGTAGTGGGCAGCGTTGTGGTGGTGGTGTGTGTTAGGGTTCCAATGCGTTTTTTTTTCATTTGTGAAGGGGGCGTGTCCAAGCTAAAACAGGGTGTCAAGTTACTCTTTAATGAACACATACCTACAGCTGCTACAATGTAAAAGCCATTCAGTGCGGCCAATACTTAATGCAAAATGTTTATACAGAAAGGGCTTGAACATACTGAAGTTGATGTCGAAAACAGAGGAACATCATCAGCATATAGGTTGATTTTATTTTAGGAAAACCCAGTCGCAATCTACTTCGCACATCCCATGATGTTTCCGTGAGAGGTTGTAGAACAATGGAATACGTCAGAGGGATCAATAGGCAGCCCTGCCCGAATGTTCAGTGTGAATCATTTTAAGTGAACAGATGTGGTGCAGCTGAAGTTTGAGGGAGGATGCTTGACACTGTTGTTCTGCCTTTTCCAGAAAGTGGACTGGAAACCTTAAGGACTGTTATACAGTTCTTCATCATCTCTCCATGGGAATTGACTGTTTTATTGTATTGAGTCATTGCATTCTTAATCTCCTGTTTAGATGAGGCAGATACATTTACCTCTAAAATATATTGGTGTAAGAATAGATAGGCGGAAACGATACAGCACTCTGTAGCTTTTTTTGCCAGGTCTATTTAAAATGTTGAGTGCACTCATGGAGACAAGACTGTGTCCTCATCTTAGTCTCTAATTTGAGCCACTAAATTAGAACATTTAGAGAATATTACTGTGTGATAGTGTTCCACAAGAGGAGGTTTTGTTCTAGTACTTTTTGACTTTTTGAAATAAATGTTTTATTTTTCATTATTTACTAGTTACACCTAGGATTGTCAGAACCCTTTATTGTCACTCCAAACGTATTTGTAATAGATATACAATTAACGTTCATCAATTAACATCATCAACATGCATGTACAATTGAAAAGAATGATGTTTTTGCACCTCTTATTTTCACTTGTATAACAAGCCCTTGTATTTTTTTTATTACGTAGCTAAGTTCAAAGAGATCTGTCCTGGTGGAATGGGCTACACTGTTCTACCAAATCCACCTGTCAATAAGCCAGTCACCGTTTACCAGGAGCCCATTGATCCGCTACCCCCACAACCCCTGCCAACACCGGAGAGACCAGTGGAGGCTTTTGGCAGACCAGAAGAGATTATACCAGGTGAGTCTCTAGCATGTAACATCACCAGTGTATGTTCAGTTGGTTTAGTTTAATTTGATGTCTGTAGCACAGGTGAAAACTATCTTAGCACGAGCTAGATGCTTGCTAACTGTCAAGTGTTAAGAGTACAGCTTAATGAAGTAAAATGGCAGACCTATATTTATCCATTCATCCAGATACTTATCCTAGTCCCAGGGTCACGATGGCAACAGGGTGAGCCAAACAGCCCAACGTCTTTAACATAGTCCCTTCTTCCAGCTTCTCCCAGGTATCCCCAATCATTCCTAGTCCAGTTGGGTAATGTAGTCCCTCCAGTGTGCACCAAGGTCTCTCCCACAAGTCTGTCATGCCCAAAACATTTATAAAGTAAGGTGGCAGTTTCCCGAACCACATCTATTGGTTCATCACGTCTACCGCTCCACTTGGCAGAGGTATTCTTTCTAATTATTTAAGGTAGGCCATTATATTACTTGGGGTACCACACTGCAAACGCTCTGTGTCCTTTGGTCTTCAGTCTAGACTTTTGGAACTGGCACTAGAACTTTTCCGGTATATCTGGAATGTTAAAACGTAAACATCCTTTGAGGCCAACTCATAATAAGATTTCACCATCAATGCTGCAAGCGGTGAGCTGCCAATAGAAAGACTGGGTTCGCTTTCCTGTTTTAATATGATGATGGGGGATGATGGGGGATTTGGTTTAGTAGCTCACTTTAAATTCGAGCAAAACAATTCAGAGCAGAGCAACATTTGACCTTATTGACCTTATGCCTTCCCATTTTTTTGTTTGTTCCGTTTCCTGTTCTGTCTCTGAACTTCTGCACACAAGTCAAAAGTCCCAGTCCTGATCGGTTCAGGAGAGCTGATGTAATTAGCACTGCTGTGTAAATAGCGCCTGGTGGGTGTCAGACTGCTGTAGAAAAAAAAGCCTCCAGCTCTTTCAGTCTTTCATGCTGTGTGTTATTTTGTAAAACTGCTCAGATATTTGCTGATATGCAGGCACAGGATGATCACAAGCAGCAGATGACCACACAGCGTGACACATTGCCCCACGTCGGGTGTAGACAGGAAGTTAAACAAAATAACATAACGGAGTTGGAGCACTTTCCTGTTACTGAAACTCATAAGGTCAATAGTTCAACAAGAACCCAATGAAAGGTACTACATGCTCATAGACACTTGAGTACAAAAAAATTGCTTTCCCCTGATGCATGAAAATTCTACATACAAGATGAGATTGAGCTCCCGTACTTCAGTTCAACACAAAGAGGCAACAAAGTAGAGGACCGACTAATGACCCTTTTCATTATTGATCAATCTGCTGAATCAAAAAAAGCATCAATCATTCAGTCTATAAAATGGGAAGTATTGTGGAAATCACAATTGGGACAGTCCAATTAGATGTTTTCAAATAGCTTGATTTGTCTGACCAGCAACACCCAAAGACATTTAAGATAAAACTAATGTCTGTCATGACTGTTTTTATCTATTTGCTAAGAGCTCTCAGGGCCGCCGTACTACACTGGGGGATGAACAGTTATCTCACTTTTGCAAATTACAGTTCCAAAGCAACACTGGAGACCCTGACGTGTGATACCTCTTGCATGCGATTAGGAGCCCAGATCTGGAAAGAAGCGTCCCTCACGTGACATTTGTTTGTTTGAGGATGGAAGGATTAAAGTGCTTTGGCTCACACTCCTTCAAAGGCAGCCCAGCCCACAGCCCTTCAGAAGAGGGAGCGAGCGGGGGAGATAAACCTGGCTGAGAGAGGCAGAGGAGCTTCACCCTCTCCTGTTATTATTCAGGACATGTTTGGCAGCCACAGAGGGAAGGAGAAACTTTGCAACATCGTAGCCAAAGCCAGACGATGAGTCCAAATTACTGCTAAGCTTCTCTGGAGCAGAGTTTTCCAGGCACACAGGGCAGGCCTCGAAAACAATTGGACAGAAATTCACCACGCAAAACCTGTGTAGATTAGTGTTTGGATACCACCAGATAGTAATGTGGCGCCTGGCAGCTGTGCACATTGGCATTTTGGCAGTACAGAAAACCATGCTTTTATATATCCTTAGTGTTGTTATATTTTAGACCTATGAATGTGGTCTGCAATGTTTATGACCTTTTCACAACATGGAAACCAGGGTCTGTGAATATATACATGAGATACTGTATTTAACTACCCGAGATAGTTACATACACTACATTATGTTCCCGAACTTACATTAAAAACGATTTGTTTCTTTTTTTGTCTGTGGTCAGTAGCAACAACTGCACCAGACCAGGTAGGTTGGGCGCTTTAAAGAGCGGAAATGTCGCAGCCAGTTTGCATGCACACAGAGACACTCCTCTCGGCCGCTGAGGAGCTGCAGAATCACCTTTGCATGAAGTCAGCAACGTTGCTGCATGACTTTGAGCCAGTTCAGCACTAAGCTAGTGAGTGAGTCAGTGTGTACATCTTCAATGTGTAATATGTACCAAAAAATAGATAGAAATCCTTGACGCTGTCCCAAAAGAATCCCGACGGAAGTCTTAAGCAGAAGTGGCATTCTTTGCTTCCTGGCTTGCTCGCCGAGCTGTTCATTTATGCTCATTATGCTGTTTTGTTTTTTTTTAAACCGCAGTCAGTTGCCGTGCAAGCTGAACGCTAATCTGCTTCCCAGCACATCACCTGTATTGCATGACAGAAGCAGCGTGCAAAGCTGAAATGATTACCCTTGGACTGAAAGAAATGCATATGGTGCTCTGTTGACCATGTCCCTTTGTATTACTGTGTGTGTGTCTTGTCGTTGAAGGAGCTGGTAGTTCCCGTGGTTAGTAATAGGCCAGTAGTTGAACCTATCCTGCCGCAGCTATCTCCGGGTGTATCCACTGTCAAGATCGAGGCAGCCTACCCAGGTTTCTGCTTCACTCCCCTTTAAACCCTGTGGTACGGTGGGCAGTTTAGGACATGTCAGACGCCGCTTGTCAAGCTCAGAGCAGCTGTACTTCCACCATAGGTCCAGTTGTGCTGTAATTGATACAGTATAATGTACAAATATAACACAAATATAATTTTAGCAGAAATGTGAGAAAGGCAAATGATGCATGCTAATATAGCGCCGAAAGGATGAAGAATGACAAAGTGCTGCTCAGACTGCTGAAAGCACAGCCGAGTCTGTTGTCCTGAAAAGGCCACCGTACTGTGATCTTTTTACACTAGCATTAGAGGAAGCGATATATATATTCATTCATTTCATTTCTTTATTTATTCATTCCATTTGTCTATCTTCTTGTAGTGTTTTATCATTTCAACTGGTCCTCAGTGTTCAATAAAGCCAGATTGATATTTATATGATCACAGGTTTAAAAAAAAGCATGGTAGCAAAGTAACAACCATCGTACGAAGTAATATGGGGACAGTTTATGGGACAGGATGCGACTTGTGCCAGCGTATATATGTTAACGCCTGATATGCAAGATGAGATGTGGCTCAAAATTCCCGTTTTCCTCCGAGTATTCAATTTCAATTCAATTCAGTTCAATTTTATTTATACAGCGCCAAATCACAGCAAAAAGTCACCTCATGACACTTTATAAAATAGAGCAGGTCTAGACTGAACTCTTTATAATGTTATTACAGAGACCCAACAGTTCCCACCATGAGCAAGCACTTTGGCGACATGATAGGTGGGGGGGGTCATTTGCTTTGACCGGTTGGGTTGGACAGACAACATTCATGGGTTGCTGATTTATTTTCCTATTAGCTTGCAGTTATATAATGGTGCACAGTGATAAACACTCATCGGGCATCTCATTAGATGTACCTGCCTGCTACTAAACACAATCCCCGTTTGTCTCC
This sequence comes from Enoplosus armatus, assembly GCF_043641665.1. Lineage (NCBI taxonomy): Eukaryota > Metazoa > Chordata > Actinopteri > Centrarchiformes > Enoplosidae > Enoplosus > Enoplosus armatus. Next base: position 22,622,589 of record NC_092191.1, on the reverse strand, counting down.
AGGACAACATGCAGTTGTCGTCGTTGTCGATTTCTCAGCCGTGTATGTTCATGACCCCATCTTTTGTTAAACCTCATCCTAAAAGCGCTCCCCTCGGAGATTGAGATGTGGAAACAGATAAGGCCAATGGACTACTCAAATGACGATCAGCTGGTATTAAAGGTCTGTTCTGTGCCAAGAAAAAAAAAAACCCCCACTCCCATACTGTTAGTCCAGCACCACAGGCATGTCTCTTTAACACAAACCCCAAGTTGAATCCTTGTATTCATGCTGTTTATGCCAAAAGTCTAACCCCCTCGTCAGCATCTCTGACCGTATTGCTCCAGATAGCTGCTCCGAGGACAGTCATCCACTGTTGTAGCTCTTACCACTTAGAGGTTTTAACGGGCTGAATTTGTCAAATGTTTGCATATCTGTAGCCTTCCTGTTAGGTTGAAGGAGCCTGGTCCTTCTCCTCTGACCTCGTTATCATTACCGGTGCATTTTCATCCACAAAAAAACTGCTGCCGATCGAATGAATCCCGCCACGCTCTGTCAGCAAAGCCCTGAAGATGGAGACGTCAGTTTGGTCGTCATCTGTCTGTTTACTTCGGGCGAGCCCCTGGCTTTTTGTTCGGCACATTCAATCAGAAAAAAAAAAAAAAGGCATCCCCAATCCCTCGCGAGGTGAGAACTGATCGTCACAGCAGAAAGTAGACTGTGCAAGAGATGAGTTAACCGGCTGAAGACGGTATTGCATTCACAGGTAACAAAACTGTGCAAGGATAATTGAAAAGATAAAGTGACGAGATGAAAGCATGGAATGACTTTAAAAACGGGGGCTGTGTTATACCCTTAGGTCTCTAGTTTTAAAAAGTAATACGGGGTAAAAAAAAAACACTTACTGTTTCCGGGGCAGCTTTCAGGAGAAGCCAAGCTGTCAGTGTATTTAAGGCGCAATTGGTAAATAAATCTGGGTATTGCCTACATAACAGTGAAAATGTATACTGTGATTTAATCATCAAAGTACCGTGTTCGGTGGTAGAAGTATTTAAATGTCAACTGGATGGAATTATAACTGTGTGTTGTTTTTTTTTTTTTTTGATTGGGTAGAGGTTGTTGAGAGGAGCTCTCCACCTGCACCAGTGGAGATCCTCCCATCTAATGCAGGCCAGGACATCGCTCCCACCCAGTCGGCTGGTAAGACTAAAACATTCTTTTCTCGTCTGTTTTTTTTTTTTGTGTGTGTGCGTGTATGTGTTTTTTTTGCCTCATCCGTCGCGGCCTATTCTTGTCTGTTGTTAGAGTTTCCATTCCCCAGTTAGTGAACAGGTGAAGCACAGCTGACAGGTTGCTGGTTGCTAATAGACCTGTCCTTCACCCCTTCCCCTTGGTATGTCCTGAATCCTAAAAGTAAATTATTGACAGGTCACTCGCCAACAAATGCATTGCACAGATTTACCAAATGCATTGCACAGATTTTGACCTTTGGTGGTCTCCTGGCGGTGTCCTTAGTGGGTCCTTTGTCTCCTCTGCTGTGGGGAATGTTTTCAGCGCTGATATTTTTAGCAGTATTGGGCCTTTTAAAAGGGAAAAACGTAGCCTTCATCTTGGCAAACCCAAAGCCTTATTGAACAAGGCTGTGGGTTTGCCAAGATTGGGGAGCCATATTTCCTCTAGCTGGGCCATGCTAGCCGTTTCCTCCTGTCTCCACTCTTGGTGCTAAGCTAGGTCATATGCGGTTCGGACTCATCTCTGTGCTGGATGACTTGATATTGATCTTGAGCGCAACAGTTCATTCGTTTTTTTCTGAATTCTGAATTTCATTCTTAGCAAAAAAAACAATCTAAATGTTCATTTACTAGCTATTTTTGGGACTTTCACCCACATCTCATGGTCTTCATCAGTGGATGGAGATTTCTCAAGCACGGTGGAATCCATCCACACATTTCCCTCAGAGCTCAGACTGTCAACACTGTTGAGGTTGAACCGTGAGATTGTGGCGATCCCGTTTCAGACTGGAGGGATGCGTGTATTACTTGAAGCTGCAGCTGGGCCAGAGATATGCTTAACTCAAGGGGGAACGTGGCCAGTGGACCTTTTATGTTTTTTATTAAGAGCTGAAACAATGAGACACATAACTTGTACAGTATCAATAGGACAGGATGAGCTATTCATTTGAGAGATTTTCTTTGGGTCGCTGTGGAGAAGCCAGTTCAAATGAAGGAAAACAGGGCAACTGGTTGGCTTTATTAAAATGTCAATAAACGGATGAATCGTATGAATTTGATTCAACTCTGTTCAGTTGATTGCATTGCAGTCAGCCTCCCTGCAGTCAACTGCTTGAGGCTGCTCTGTGGCACATGTTGGGAACTTGTGGTGCTTTTATATTAAGCAGTTAACTTGTGGTGCATTAAGGCTATGTTGTGCTTCCTCATGGCTCTTTATAGTATTTTGTGGGACCCATTATTAGTTCTAAAACTGCTGCTGTATTAATACTCTCTTGTTCTCTCTCTCCCTCTCTCTCTCTCTCTCTCTCTCCCTCTCCCTCTCTCTCTCTCTCTTCTGGCCCAGAGGTGGATGAGTGCCAGATCAACCCGTACATTTGTGGCCAGGGGATTTGTTACAACACAGCTGAGGGTTACACCTGCCACTGTGATGAGGGATACCGCCTGGACGACGCCCAAACCACCTGTGTAGGTGAGGGAGTCAAGTGGTCAAAGCTGGTTATTGAGGTCAAAGGTCAAAGGTCGTGCGCACGTCCGTTGCTAAGTGTTCTTTATCATGCTAAGGCAATAGCCTGCCCTACTAGCAAGTTGTGTTCAGATACAACAGATATGGGAAATTTTCTTTTCATGCCACTTCCTACTTCTACTGCACTGGATCTCCTTTTAATTCACTACAATTATCAGACAGCTTTGGTTACTAGTTTTTTAATGAATTAAACTACCCAACAGTCTATACAAGTACAGCTGAAAAGTACAGCTTAATTAATCAGTTAATCAGTTAGTCGACAGAAAATAAATTGGCGGCTATTCTGATAATCATTTTGTAATTTTTCAGGCAAAAAACCCCCCCCAAAACATTTCTTTTCACAAGCTGGACTGTTGGTCGGACCAAACAAGCCTTGTGAAGGTGTCACTCCGGGCATTTCTCACCATTTTCAGATTTTTTTTTTTACAAACCAAACAATCAATCAATTAATGGAGAAAAAGAATCAGCAGATGAATCCAGAATGACAATAATCGTCGAGTTGCGGTCCGATACAAATTAGGTCAAAATGAGCTCCACCTCAACCAACTACAGCAGTAAAATCCATGCTTTTACATTAATACATGACTAATTATAATCTAATGATATAATACATAATAGTATAACAATCACAGGGGACATTTTACTACACTGAGTACTTTTACTTTTAATACTTTAAGTACATTTTCCTGATTATACTTAAAGGATCTGAATGCTTCCTCCACCACTGGAGAATGGCAGGATCACATCACTGGCCCTAAGACTCCCCCTGTGGAAAATGATTAAAAAGAGAATGTCTCCCCTGAAATGACTTTTTGTAGGATCCGAATTTGATGCATAAGGTCCGGTAACAATCGGGAACTCTGGGAGGGAGCCGACAGGAAGTCAGCTCAGCCAGAGGCCCCAGAAATGCGTACGCTCCCAGTGAGCAACTTTCATTTGAACAAACTGGGTGCCGCCTTGGAACGCAGCGTCCGGTTCACTCAATGCACCCGTCCAACAAAATGACAACCATGCGTGTTAGCAACTTCAGCTACATGAAGGGTCTTGGGTTCCGTCCAATTGTAAACTGACGTGGTCCTGTGCCGTGTGCTCCGGTGTGTGTGTGTGTGTGTCCAGATATAGATGAGTGTTCGGAAAGCCCATCTCTGTGCTTTGGCGGTCGCTGCCAGAACACAGAGGGCAGTTTCCTGTGCGTGTGCCCGCGGGGATTCCTCATCGACGAAGAGGGAACCAGCTGTGGCGGTAAGTGCCGACAACTATTCCGACTCTGATACATGCACGCTGTTTATTTCTGTTTTACTCATGCTGTGTGCAACAAAACCGACGTAATGAGCCCAGAATTTGGTAGCGATACTCATCTTTCTCTTCCCTCTGAAGAGGACACGTCATCACGAGTTACGTGACGGAACTATGAATATCTGTTTTGAGGGTTGTCTTTAGCTTTTGTTCCGGCCTGAAAACTTTTCTTCATTCCACCACTTTGCCAATTACCTTGGAGCTTGGAAATGAAAACCGATATCAAGTCCACCAGCGTAATTCATATCCCTCACCTACAACAGTGAATCACACGAGTGTCCCAACCGCCTGCATTGTTCGTTTACACTCTTACCAGGAAAGTTGTGGCTGGAACAAAAAAATGTTCCGTTGCCATATTATTCTTTATCGTTTGCGTGAAAACCCTTTTTAATTGAGTCCGAAGAAATAAGGAAATAGAAGATAAATCGCCAGATCCAGGCACATCTCTGCTGTCAACCTGTGAACCATATTGATACAAATAGTCACCTAGCAACAGCAGCAATTCAATTTTATTTATATAGCGCCAAATCACAACAAAAGTCAACTCATGACACTTTACAAATAGAGCAGGTCTAGACCGACTCTTTATAATGTTATTACAGAGACCCAACAGTTCCCACCATGAGCAAGACCTTTGATGACAGTGGCAAGGAAAAACTTCCTTTTAAGAGGCAGAAACCTCGAGCAGAACCAGGACTCTAGGTGGGGGGTCATCTGCTTTGACCGGTTGGGTTGGAGAGAGAGAAAATGAATATAGCTTAATGAAGATAGTTATTGGTACTAAAGGAAATATCTTTGGGTCATTAAAATAAAGGTTTAAGGTGTGTTTAGTTTCTTGCGTTATTCAAGCAAATTTGACCACTGGACTTGGAACGTTTTTGGATTCACCCATGAATATCCACAGTGGATTTCATGGGAAAAGGGCTATTAGTTTTCAATACATTCTGATCTTACAGTGGTGCCTAACAGAACAAAATCCTTATGAATCATCCTCTGGGGATCACAACCTGAACCTCCAGATCCACATTTGGCAATCGGGCACTCGTTGTCAAGACACTGTACCACTTTCTGGACCAGAGTGTTTGATGGTTGTATGCTAGAGGGGCGTTAAAATGTCATATCAGTGCACACAAAACAAAAAGTGCAGCATCAAGCATTAGGACAAGTATGCTATGCACAACCACAGCCTCTGGCGCTGGCCAACACTCGGTCAAACATGAGCTCTGCACACTAACAAGTGCATACTAATAGAATTAGAAGTCAGTGGAATTTTGGACGAGGCCAGTGACCACACTGTTACCAGCGTCTGCACCACCCTCCTCCCTGCTTCAGCCCCCTTATTGGGATATAAATATGAGGCAGTCTGTCATTACGTGGTTTCCTGCCATTTCAATGCAGCTTTCCCCACCCACCAAAATGATACTGAATTAGGGCTGTGAGGGCAAACAGTCCTTATGCTCATTTCCCCAGAACTGCAATAAAATGTCTTCTCCTCAGCTGCGGGAGGATGAGGGGTCAGATTATGACTTCTTTGAGGGGGTTTATGTGGATGTGGACGTGCAGCCGAGCTATCTATTAATAAGATCAATACGAAAACAACCTCAAGAGTTCTTAAACACATTTTGGAATCCTAAAAAGGAGTCGTTAAGCTGTGGCGCAAAGTTAAGACTTTCCTGCCATACATATTTGACTCGTGAAACCTGTCTGCACTGGCGCTATTATTGTATAGAGTCGAAGTACTTCATTTTAAAAGGTTGACTGCCACCATTCGGTCAAAGCTGCGGGTTTGTCAGCTGCAACGAATCGGCTGGAGATAAAAAAGATTCACTCCAGTCATACGTTGATAGGAAGCTTAGACATACTGCTGCATATCATGCGGTCTGGATTGTAGTCATCAAAAACCTTAATGAGACTATCATGAAGATGTTGTATCTCTTCCTTAAACCTGCAGTAACATTTGGGGGGCGGGATGGCCATCATCAAGACCTGGCTATGTATCATAGTATTGTATTTGACAGCTTTATATATGTTATATATATGTTTTTTGGTTGGGTTTTTTTTCACAGATATCGATGAATGTTCAAACAGGACAGTGTGTCCGTCTGGTATCTGCTTCAACGTGCCGGGGGGCTACAGCTGTGGCTCATGTCCTAATGGTTTCTTGGGACAGGGAGGCCAGTGTGTAGGTAGGTCTAAGACTGTGTGTGTGTGTGTGTGTGTGTGTGTGTGTGTGTCTGGAACCTTATTGCAATGCTGCTATTACCCATTACTGTGTCTTAAACGTAAGTTGGGCTAACATGCAAGAAACTGCGTGAGGGGTGTAAACACATATATAATGATAAACAGATTCGCCGCGCTCCACAGCTGTTACTTTTAACTCTCGGTCAGGTATTGTAAGCCTGACACTGTGCGCGATTTTTGACATACAGAGGAGCTGACGTTAGGGACAGTCTCAAAAGAGCATGAAAATGAAAATGGTTCAAGGGAGTTTCTTGTTTCTCATTTCAAACAAACTTTGTTTTCATTTATTTTGGACCCCATCCTGCGTGCATGACCACCTTTCAAAAAAACCCAAAACAAAACAAAACAAATCGCAATAGGGCCTCATGAGCTCATAGACACTTTAGATAACCTCCAATTTTCCCAATTTTTTTAACAAAATCATGCAATAGGACCCGTTCTGGCTTTCCACCAACCTAGTGTTCTATTTTAACAATTGACTTCCACCGAAACCATTAACAGTTTTATTATTTGATGCATTCACTTACATGTAACACGTTATTCATAACAGTATTATTCTATTTTGCTGTTGTTCTAACAACTTCTGGTACAAGCCACGCCCACTCCTGGCACAGATCCGACTACAGATATTTTCGTGGCGTCCACAGATACAGATTGCACAGTCGGCGGCTTTGCCTTACTGTCAGTGTGTACTGTCAGCGTCACTGTGTATTCCTGACACCTCAGTTCTGGGAGCATCCTCCAGTTATTTGGACTTTGAGTTGAATGTACCGTTTCTGGTAGTAGTTAGATTCCATCCTAACCTCACGGTGCGTAATGTCTAGCCATCAATACGTACAGAAATCAGCCCAGGAAACGCGCACAGGATAAAATACCGCACCAATCAAGCAATAAAACCAGCGGACCGCTCCAAAGCACACAGCATGGGCCGGCGTTTTCCTGGAAACCAAAGGTGTGCCCATCTCTCCTCTTTCAGTAGCTTGCCGCTCCCGTATCCCATGTGACGTGGGGGTTAGCTGTGAGGTTTTGACTGTTCACACACCATGCAGGGCAAGCCAAGCCACAGTGGGGTGGCAGTGAGTGGTGGTGGCGGCGAGAGGAAATAATTAGGCCATGCAATAGAGTCCTTTATAGAAGGTAATAACCCAGCTCACAGATGTTTACATGACACTGCCAAACTGAGGGAAATGTCACATCTCCTAGACTGTACGTGTGTGTGTGTGTGTGTGTGTGTGTGTGTGTGTGTCTTAGCTACTTAGACACACGCTGTGTTTTTATTGACTCTTTTTTTTTTTTTTTTACTGCTCATTCTAAATAAGTGGGTTTATTTCCTGTCGAAATGTTTGCCAAGGTAAATACAGAAAAAGCTTGATCCAAGCCTTTTCATAACACCAGGAAAACCAATAATCCAGTTCACACTGAAGAACGGGGATCAATGGAAATGCACCACCGACAGTGCAGGGGCTTCTTTTCTTGCTCAGGCAATGGAGGCGTCCATTTTCTTTTTTGGAGCCATTTGCCAAGACGGTCAACTTTTCAGTCCGTGTTCCATTTTTGTTGTTGTTTATTCAGAATTTGGGTTTTTATTTGTGTGGCCATCAGGTCTCTCAGTTATGATAACACTAATAGGTTTAACATGCACAAAAGTTACTGCTTGGATGTCAGAACAGTGCCACATCACCAAAGATGCTACAATAGCAAAATGCTGCCTCCAGATGAATGTATCAGTTATAATAATCCAATAATATAATATATGATAGTGTAACACTCACATGGATACCGTACATTTTGCTGTATTTTTCAATACACAGCTTTTACTTATTTGGATTTGCAGTATTGCTGCTTTCAGGATCTGAATACTCCCACCACCACTGATCAACACACTGCCGGTGTGAAGTCATTATCTAACGTTATGTCCGCCTCAACGTCTTCCTCAGGATGTGCTTCCCACTCTAGCTCGTAACTGTCATCAGGGTCTATCTAGGGATGGTTTTTTTTCCGATAGTCGATATCCATTTTGGAGCCGGTGAAATACCCGGATTTGTCGAGCTCCGCGGCCAACGCGTCCCTTATCAAATATTTCAACCGCTCTCTCTATTTTTGATACTACAGGCACTGACGTATCCAAACACGTGGTAACTCAGCGATACAGTTGTTAACAGGAATGACTGACTGAACACGGTGGAGAATTCTCCACCAGTTGAATTCTCCACCGTGTTCAGTCAGTCATGAATTCTCAGTTCATTTAGTTGATATTTGCTGAATGATAAAGTAGGACCAACGTTATTTCCACAACCCCCACCCCCACCCCTCACCCCCCCGCCAGTGAGGGGCAAAGTCTGTTTTTCCGTGTTTCTAAATCTTTCAGGCCTCACACGACACCAGGGGACATGTTGGAGCTCATGGCTTTGGATCAGCAAATGATGGACTTTCACCATTTACTCTACAGTTGATTTTGTTGCCACATAAACAAAGTCTAATTATTGAAGTTTAATTATTAAAGACCGATATAATATCGACCAACTATAATATGCCACTCCTGTTACTACGCCTGTGTTTACCTGAAGTGTTAAGCCCTCCGGCATTTAATTAGCACTCGGACTATACATCAAAGTGAGGGGACATACAAACGGTCTTTATAGCAGATAACGGACGTATGAATTCGTCGTTTTATTTAAGAGAATTTCCTGCACATTGTCAGCCTGCCGTTCAGCGACTGCAGTGCCGGTCAGTAATGTGAGAGGAATCCATTGCTTGAACCCTCGCATTGTGCTTATGTGGTGGGAGTTGTTCCATTGTTTGTGTCGTTTCAGATATAGACGAGTGCCAGGATCAGCGGGTCTGCACCAGAGGCCACTGCCAGAACACCGAAGGCTCCTTTATCTGTCAGTGTGGGCTTGGCTTCAGAGTGTCCCCAGCTGGAGACCATTGTGATGGTAGGACATGTAGTCCTATCAGTACTGCATACACGTGTTAAGGCCCGTACTATAATTTTAGTAATAATAATAAACTACTATTTATTGGGTACTTTTCAAAACAAGTGAAGGAAAGTTGGTTAGGCTGGATGGCTTTACTTGTTGCTAAAGGAATCGCTAACTACTGCTAACTGTAGCTGCCGTGAGCTAGCTAGCTGTGCAGCTAGCGGTCCTCTTTAGCTAGTTGACTCTCGGAGCCCGGGCCCAAACACTGCCTCCTCCCGGCGGTGTAAACACCAACACTCCCCTGGTGCTCCGAGCTAACTGAGCTAACGGCAGATACAGTTAGCAGCAGTTGGGATGTGGGCCAATCAGAAGAAAGTGGGCTTTTAGGGAGGGGGGGGCCTTAAAGAGACAGGAGCTCAAACGGCTTTTTTTAAACTGTGAGTCGCGCAAAGCTACTCTAGCGGAGACCCAGAACAAAAATATATAGCTGAAACGAGCATAATACGTCCCCTGTAATAGCTTTAGAAACCACCTCCCAAAGTGGCCACTAAACTTCTCTCTCAGCTCTCTTTTTTTCCATTCTTGACACAAGTATCTCTGTGACTTTTTCACATGAACAACCAAGTGCAACACTATGAATGTCTTCCAAGAGAGACCGGTATAAACACTGTTGCCTTCAGATGTGGTCGGACAACATCGTTGTGCAGTACAAACTACTTCTTTTCGAGCTTGCTTTCACAACACACGCAACGAACCTCCGGAGCAGACCAAGACCCTCCTTTTCAGACAGTCCCAGTCCGGTTGTTAAGTCTGCACCAGAATTGGACTGACAGGTTTCAACCCAGCCCTAAACGAACGGTTCTAAACGGGAAAATGCATATGGCTTATAGTTTACTACTGACCATTTTCTAAAACACAGGACCTCGCGTTTTTCATTGATGAATCAGTTCCATTTTTCTACCTTCCAGGCAATCATTTTGTTTTCATTTCATGTAATCCATCACAGTGAACATGATCAACAACAATATTTATTATTATTAATGTGACACTTTATTTAATTTTATTTCTGTGCCGCATTCGGCACAAATTGCTTTAGATCAAATCTAACTAATAATGACATTTGCAATAAAGCAAGGGTGAATATGATAAAAAAAAAATTTAGATAAACGAAAAAGGGATAAAATAAAGTGTCATATCGTAAAATATACATGATCATTGTGTGATAAAGCAGTTAGCGATATTTTTTAATTGAAGAAGCTACTGAAATTACATTATGCTGCACACAGTGTCCATTGTTGCTCATAATTTGTCTTGCATGTTAGATTTTTTTTCTTTTTAGAAACATACCATGAGAATCCAAATGTCATTGTTGCAGCTTCTCAGAAGCACCTGAATGCACCAATAGGGCTTAAACTTAAACAATGGTTAAGTTAATATTACGGGTGTAAAAGAACTCAAAATGTATGATTCAAATAGATAAACTCCACATGTTCGGCATGCTCTGCAAACTGCTGATCCCAGTACACTTTTGAAAAAACTTTTTGGTTTTGCATTATTATCTTATTATTTTCATATAAAAGAGGGATGGACATTATTGCCCTTAAGTCTAATACGTTTAAAACTCTTTCTGGTTACTAACTTGTAAATAGGAACCTCCCTCCCCCTTTTTGTCTCTTATCGCTGCCCTTTTGATGTCATGGTTTGTCGCAGATGTTAAACAGGAAAACATGTCCGTGATATATGTCTGTTTTATGGCTCCATTTCGTTGCTGATGGCAGACATGGATTTTAATTTACCAAGGACACAGTGTCATAGACATAAATCACTGCACACAGTACTGCAGAGGATTTTACTGTCTTCAGACGTCATTGTTTTTGTGTGCAAATATAGATAATAGTTATATTATGAGTTCTAGAGTGTGCAAACTGATAACTTTATTGTCACCAAACGTGTTTTACTCAAGACAACGACATTTATATAGAGTCATCATCATGCACAGAAAAACAGATCATTGAGATGTAGCTTAATTCATGTGCGATGAATCCAACAAAATATGCTAAAAAAGGTCTTGGAAATGGTCATTGACATATAAATTAATTCATATCTAATTGGACAAATAAAAACAAATGAATTGATAAAAGTATTTCATCGATTGACATTTAAATGGACAATAAAAATAAGAATATTCAAAAAATGACAAATGTATATAGTAACCCATCCATAGGTCAAATTAGAAACAACATAAAACAATCAATAGGTTAATGAATGAATAGATCAAATAAATAATTTACACACTGAATTAAGAGAGGTTTTAATCTGGCATTTTTTTTTCCATTTGCATTTCCATTTTCCAATTAGATATTATTATATTAGGATCGCTTCATAACCATTTCCATGACATTTGTGGTCCTCCATATAAAGTGTCAAAATAAAGGTAAATGAAAAAGTTCCTGTTACATAACGACCTCAAAGGAAATATAAATCGACGTATCACTTGCACACATGTACTTAGAATGAATACCCATGAATACATTTGCATAATTTGGTGCTAACTATTTAAGATTTCATTTGTTAACATAATCAGAACGTACTTTTTTGGTTATGTGAGGAATGACATCCATCTCTTAAAGAATTTCATTATTTCTCGAAATATCTGTTTCAACCTTAAAAAAAAACACCCTCTCACAGGACTGATGTTTGTATGTTCCAGATGTGGATGAGTGTTTAGAAGACGCCAGGCCTTGTGAGGCTGTCGGGGAGTGTGTGAACAACATGGGCTCCTACACCTGCACCTGTCCACGGGGATACCGACAGGTCAACGGCACCAGCTGCAGAGGTGAGCGCTGGGGCAGGGTTGCAATTCTCTCATCCGGGATTTAGATTTAGGCCTGCTTGGATGGACGGACACGCACACACACACACACACATACGCCTCAGTGGATTTCTGTCTCTGCCCTCCCAGATGTTGACGAGTGTGTGGATGAACCAGAGCTCTGTTCCCCTCATGGCGAGTGTCTCAACACAGAGGGGTCCTATCTGTGTGTGTGCGAGAGCGGATTCACTGCCAACCTGGACACACCCTCCTGCGACGGTAAGACGCGACTTCGAAGGAAAGAAACACGCACTCAAAGTGTCACTCAAACTTGCTTTTGAAACAAACATATATATGCCTGACATGATTCTTAAATTTCCAAATACATCTTATTCAAAAATCATCCATGAGCATATTTATTTTACAAATGTACATCATTTTGTGTTTTTACACTGTAGTTTTTAGCAAACGTCATTCAAACGGGAGGAAATAGTGTATTTGTTGGGGACTATTTTCAGCTGCGGATTTGGCGCTCTTGTGAGTATTTTGGGGCAGCAGGACGGTGTATGTGGGATTGAGTCCAAATAAACTGCAGTGTGTGTTCATGGTGATCAAGGAACATGTCTCACGTCCATGTCTCCATTCCCACCCTCTCTATCGCTCTTCGTCACTGCCTTTTAAACAAGAAAGAAAGACATGAACGAAATCCTCAATTTCTTTCACATATATGCTGCTCCTATTCTCTCCACCATGCCGAGAGTCTTGGCCTCTGTGCCAGAGCTTTTTTTTTTTTTTTAATGCCCTTTCCTGCCTTAGAAAAAACAGAGAGAAAAGAGAAAAAAAAAAATTAGAGGAAAAGAAACAGACGGAAGCCTTTGAGCTGGCTGTCTAGACAAGGAGGGATATTTGTTGCTCTGTGCCTCATGATTTATGCAGGGGGCTCAGACTCAAGTGTGTGTGTGTGTGTGTGTGTGTGTGTGTGTGTGTGTGTGTGTGTGTGTGTGTGTGTCTACCTTTATGAAACCAGTTAATGCTTGTCTTTTTTTTATTTTTTTTTTGTAACTTTTTACACCAGCTGCTTCAATCACTGTGTGTGTGTGTGTGTGTGTGTGTGTGTGTGTGTGTGTGTGTGTGTGTGTGTGTGTCTTTCAGTCTGCAAACAAATCGGCATGTATTTGTTCAGCAGATGTTCATCCACCACAGTGCAATTTAAAGTGTTTCACAATGAAATCATCAACAAGGAAAACAAGACGCTGGAGAAACACACAAATACGGAGGCTTGTAATGAGTGTTAGAGAGGAGAGGATGGAACAAATCATTGAAGGAAAAAAAAGCATTTGACATTTCTTGGCTTTGTTTGTTTGTTTGTTTGTTTGTTTGTCCAGATATTGATGAGTGTGGGCTCAATGAGACGATGTGCGGCCCTCACGGCTTCTGTGAGAACAGACTGGGCTCCTTCCGATGCCTCTGTGACCAGGGCTACCAGGAGTCCCAGGATGGCCAAGGCTGCGTGGGTAAGTGTTCCAGAACCCACATACATTTCAAATCATATGCTTACAGTCAAGGTCTTGCACTGTGTAATAATTTGCAAATAACAGACAGAAAACTGGGGAATTACGTCAATATATTTCTAGCAAACAAGCAGCAAACTACAACAATACACTCCACGCCAGCCGTGCATTTATCACGACATCTTCATTTGCAAAATACGGTGATAAAGCAGTTTCCACCCCTGATTTTGCACTAATGAAGCGGCACGTCCCTGTTGGATGGAAACACCTGAGATATCGATGCCTTCAAAAGGGGCTGCAAAACAGTAGAATGAGTTCTTTGCTCCATTTAAACTGGTGGAATGAGTGATTATTAGATTGCGCCTATGACTAACCACAGGTGAGTTCAAGCAATTTCTAAAAACGTGCCAATAATATTGTCCAGGCCGTTTTTTTTTTTTATGCGTAGAATAAGCGAGGATTTCGTCTTTTTTGCTTTTTCCTCTGCAAACAAAATAAATACACATGTGGATACCAAAAGGTGTTTTAATTTCACAATTTCCTGGAATTAATGGAGTATTGTTTGAAAAAAAAAATATTTCAGTAAAGCGGGCCTGCCACTGGATTCAGGGTTGGCTTACAGGCCACAGGGGGAATTCAGTACTCTTTATGCTTACACTTCAACAAACACCTCAACTCCTTACAGTGCTTTCACTTCAACTGGTACCGTAACTTTGCCTGCTGCTTACACTTAAGGCGACACTTCATGTAGCACAGCTTCATGTAGCATTTCCACATAGTGGAAGTATCAACATGTAAAGATTTTGAAACATTTAACAGCAATTACTGAACTTGTGTGGACGCGTGCATTTTCTTCAGACAATTTGGAATTTTCTAGTCTAATAATAAAAAATGTCTCAAATAAAGGCCTGGTTTTCTCTTTAGCTGAGATAAATGAAAGCCCCAACATTTAGGGTATTAGCCTCCCTGTTACCTTTGGCCTTAGTTGTTTCTTCTTCTGAAAGCAACATTGCCAGGTATTGCGGACACACCATCCCAAAGAGGAATACATGAAACTAATGTTGAAAATCAGCGGTTTTCCTCAAGTTTGGTTTGGAATGAGTGTGATCTGATGGGTGGTGGTGTTTCCCCAGGCTAACTGGGCCCCTGCAGCTCCCATCTAGTCCAATTTCCTCCAGCAGGAAGGACTGTCAGGGCAGACTTCCCCCTGCTTAACCCTGATAGAAAACTTCCCCCACTTACACTCTCCCAGTGACCAACCCCACCAAAAACTCTCTCTCTCTCACACACACACACACACACACACACACACACACACAGACTCATAAAATACAGCACCAGAACTACCAGCGCACTCTTCACATATCTCAATACAGTATGTGCTTTATACACACTTACACACACTTCCCATCTGTCCTTTGGCAGTGCTGCTGGGTCCCACCCAAGTTCAGTCCAGCCAGCTGCCTCCACCTAACTGCCAAACCATCACTGTACTGTGGCTAGCACAGATGGACTCACTTACACACACACACACACACACACACACACACACACAGACACACATAATCCTTGAAAACCAACAGTGGTGGTGTACCACTAACCATTTAGAATGTGTGTCGTCTCTCTGTCTTCCTTCCCCTAAATCTATTCCTCTCCTCTTATCAGCCAACTTTCTCTGGTTTCCTCTCTCCTGTTCCTTGCTTTTACACTGCACCATCCTCTCTTGTCTTCTCCTGTGGTTTCCCCTTCTTGCCTCTGAGATTTGAATCTTCACCTTTATCTCCTCATTTTCCCCCCAAGGAGGCTTTGTAGCAATGTTGCCAAAGTTTGACATCGTTCTAATTGGGTTTAGCAAACTCAACAATACGTTGAAGCCCAAAGATTTGGCTGATGACTCACAGATTTATATGAAGGTAGAGGTAGAAGTGCTTACCTTCCGTTTTGCAGTTAGTCCCATCCCTCAGCTAAGATGGCGAGAGGGTATTGCAAAATATCCCACGCAAGCTAGTGTATTATGTCACTTGAGCAACTTTTGCCTACTCTCTTTGGAAGACAGATAGCGGTCTTGCTCCATTCCGAAGGTCCATTGGAGAAATGCTAATTATTTGGCCTGGAGGAAGAGATATTGAGACAAAGGCAACAGTTATTCAATGACACACGCCTTCATTTCTGAAAAACCGCACATGGCTCAGTTGGCTTTGACTCACATCATTTGATTTTATCAAATAAAGACAGTTCAGTAGGGGGTCCTCTCTTTGTCCTTCTGCACTATTTCCAAGATGGAACCCAACTACGATAGTTTTTCCCCTTGCTGTGGGTTGAAGCAGTGATTCTGCTCTCTGTCACAGAGATGGTTTGCAAAGCTCTTGACGTCACGGTGATATAAGTCTCACGTGAGCATGAACACAACTTAAAAAGCCTATCAACGTGGGTATTTCCTTGCAGATCCCAAGATGCAGATCGAATATTTTCCAAAGTTCCAATAGTTTTAACAATAGTTCCTTCATATTTACATGAATTTCCTCGTGGTTTTGAGTTATTAAGAAGCAAAACGACAAGCGAATGATGTTCATTCAAAAACACCATCTGTTTAATTTAGTGTTAAATTATTCATCTTTTGGTCTGAACGCCAAACACCACAAATCTGCAGCCAGAGGCAGATCGTGGCTTTTGCAGTTGAGTTTATGTGTTACGAGTGGAAATGAATAATCCAAACAAATTGAGTTCGTTGGCATTACCGGACCAATCCAACACTATAATGCCTGCTCTTGCAGTGCATTAGAATGCATTTCACCAATAAGACATAAAACGCTAGAAAAGTTGGAAAAGAGCCCCTGTGATCTGACATCTCCCGCACGAATAGACGGAATGATAAAGATATAACTGACCTGTCTAACGTGTGCGCTAGTGAGCGGCGATGCATGATGCTTGATGATGCTCAGTCATGATTGTTGAGAGGCCATTGAGCAGCCTAATTAAAAATAACATTCATCAACCATGTACTTCTGTTCCTTCTCCACAGACGTGAATGAGTGCGACCTGCTGAGCAGCGTGTGCGGAGAGGCCGAGTGTGTGAACGTCGAGGGCTCCCTCCTCTGCGTGTGCCCCAGCGGCCAGGACTACAACGTCATGATTGCCAAGTGTGAGGCCGTTCCCACAGGTGACCCGACCCTAGGCTTTCACACAAATGAGTAAAAGAGCATGGCATCAGGCATCAGGGTGTCTGACTGGTTTCATCACACAAGTCTGTAAAAGGAGCACAAACTTCATACAGTAGATTGGGACACATAGATTGGTCCTAGTGATTCTCAACCATCCTCATCTTCACACAGTTCTTAGTTTAATAAGCTAGGTTGCTGGAGTGTTGAATCTGCAGCTTGTACCGCACAGGTCAAGCAATTTGTAGCTGACCTGAAAACGGAGCATGACTATATTACCCAAATTTGAGATGGACCTTCCATAACAATAAAAAATAACGGCAACTGGCGATGGGATCACTTTGTTTAGCTTCAGACCAGTTGAGCGATGAATTGGCTCCACTGGTACATTCAAAACTCCTATTGTGTGCAATGCAGCTGTTGAAAGTTTGGCCTTTTTCTCCGTGGCAGTCACCTTTGGATCAGGTTGGATTTCTTAAGGTTTTCAGGCGGCCTAAAACGACGCCTACGCGCTCACTATTTGACGCCACTGAGCCGCACCCATTTTATTCGCTTCCGCGCTGTATGTTCATTCGTCTCTCCTTCTCTTCCTCCAATCATCTCGCAGTGTCATCAGTGGAGCGCAAGGAGTGCTACTACCGCCTGAACAACGAGAACCTGTGCGAGAGCGTGCTCACCAGCCACGTCACCCTGCAGGAGTGCTGCTGCACGCTGGGAGCCGGCTGGGGTGACAACTGCGAGGTGCACCCCTGCCCGGTCAATGGCACAGGTGAGGTAGAGGAGGGACAATAACACACTCAGTATCAGACACACCTTGGGCTGCATTTCAGTATGATGATAATACCTTGTAATACCTTGATAAACCGTCGACGCTTGCTTGTGACGTATGCCTACAGTTCCACAGTTCCAAGATACTAATCCATTATTTAGGCAGAGTAAATGTAATAGCTACATAGCCTACCACCCTACCCTAGAGCAGTAACGTGCCCTCAGTCCCTTCCCTTCTTTCAGCGCCCTCCAACAAGGATAAGCTGCACCAGTGGTTGCCTGTGCATGCGCTTGCTGCCGATCGCTTTCATTTTTGTGACTGCAGTCCTTCCTCTGAGCGCGAGTTTCTTTTTTTTTATCTGGAGCATCAGAAACTTTCCTTGGACGTTTCTTTTTCTGGCATAGTCTCCGCCATACTCCTAGTTCCTGTAGCCTACTCGGTCGCTACGGTTGGCTGGGGGTTATTCATTACACATGTCTTGGCAAACAGGCATTCTAGTGTCACAATGACAGGAAGCTGTGAAGTGTATCTAATAGTGTTTTCTCACAGTAAATACTGTAGGTATGCAAACACACAAACACGCCTCAGTGCACGATGGACGCTTAACCTCCAAACCCCCCCATACCTCCATGTCTGTCCCCTTCCAGACCAGTTCAATCAGATGTGTCCGTCTGGAAGAGGTTTTATTCCCAATGGAGACTTGTTGTATGGAGTACCCACAGCTGACAGCTACAAAGGTAAGACTACGTGACTTCTACATGACATAGTGTTTTATAGAACACCTCTGGTAACGGCACTGCTAGTGCAGATTTGCGGTTCTCCCTTACATAGTTCCAAAAGTTCCAAACTGCTGTGAGTGAACTGCAGTTCCCTTGAGTTATTACACCGGTTTGCATCACATTGGTGCTCCCCTGTGTCTTTTTGCAGTTTCAAGTGTCTTGTTGTGCATTATAGGATCGGTAGAACTGTTTTCTGATAGCTTTTGCTAGTAGCTTTTAGCCAGTGTGTAAAAAAGAAAAGAAAGGATTGTCCAAATTAGAGTTAAACCGATTAATGGTCCAGTTTGATATATCGGCAGATGTTAGCTTATTGCAGATACTGTGTATCTGTACCAGGCTATGTTGGCCAATAAGTAACAAGAAACACCAACAAGGTTTGAGGTCGTTTTAGTAACAGTGTCTCCAGAACAGAATGTGTCCACCAGAGACAATCTTGGTCCCAATTCTTAAAAAATGAAATCTAAGGGATCCATATCAAGATTGTTGGTTTTACCATACTACAGACTGTAGTACTATAGTACTACTATACAGTACATAGAACTACTGTAAAGTACTATGTAGTATAGTAATTACTATCAGCTGATATATTGTTATCAGGCTTTTTCAAACTCCCAAATGTTCAGTATCGGCCTGTCTGTCGGGCTATAGTCCGAATTCCGAGTTAGAATTTTGTACACTTTGCCCTCAAAAATTCCCACAATGGAACAAATGTAATTCATCACATTTTATAGATGGGGAAAATGAGCATTGTGCATCTCTACACCTGTCAGTGATGACACAAAATGATGATGATTCACAAGTGTCAAAAAAGAAAAAAACTCCAGAAATAATGCACAAAAACAAAGGGATAAACTGCAGCCTTTTGAGCCTCAACCACATCTAATGCTTTCCTTCAAATGTATTACACATTATTGCCTGATCAGAAGCTTTGGGAAACAGCCTGAGAGCATCGCGATGTGACTTGACGTAACTCTGTTTTCAGCTTTAATGAAAGGGATGAGCTGCTCGAAACAGCGCGCTGATCATCACTTTCAATTCAAACACGTGAAACGTGATCCGTGTGAAAAGTTATGACCTTGTGGTATTGCTGGCATTGTTTTCCATGGAAATACATATGGTGTGTCTGTTTCCTGGAGCACAGCTGATGATGAATGCTACATGCAGATTGTAATTATAAATATATTCATGTTACTGCTACCCTGCTACCATGTGCCTCACCCCTGAACTTTGTGAACATGTAACATGTGATGCCGACTCTGCCTGTTTGCAGACGCAGATGAATGCACACTGTTTGGCCAGGAGGTGTGTAAAGGTGGCTTCTGTTTGGATACCGTGGGCAGCTACGAGTGTTACTGCAAGACCGGACAAGACTACGACCCTGCCAACCTGGAGTGCAGAGGTCAGGGTGATGCACAGCAAAGAGAACGACTGTGTGTGTGTTAAAGATGTTAAAAATGTCCTCCTTTGCATTTTACACACCACGCTGCTCTCCTTGCAGCGGTTTAGAAACGCCACATTAAACATCCATGACCAGACCAGGACAAAACCGGAGCAGCACTGTGCTGATCTGTTACATTAGCAACACATACATCAGGCAGGGCAGAGTCCGGAGCACAGCAGCTGCAGCAGGAGAGCGACCACAGGGTGGACTGGTGGCTGAACCAGGAGGAACATGCACATCCACATGTAATGCTTTAAACAGGATTCAGGCTGCAACCGCACAACGTTTCTGTGGCAGCTGCGTGAATTTCTAGAATGTTCTCGCGGCGCGTTTCTGCATGTCTGAAGAAGGCTGTACACCAAGGTTAGCGGAGGACCTGAAAAAGGTTCATGTACATTAAAGGACTTGAGGCATTAACATTCTAGATCCAGTTTAGTGTGGGCGTAAAAAATCTGTCTCAACCTTAGCAACAGTAGTCTTCTCAAACTCAAGGTCCACTTACTGGCTTTTTCCAGAGCTTTTCATCTGCGTCTTATACAACTCTCCTGAGCACTTTTAGGACCTCTCGCCTATAGCCGTGCTTCCATGGAATTGTCGAGCGACCTTTGAGCAAAATGTTTGTAATGTTGCTTAAAAGAAATGCGACTTAAGTGCGTTTCCATCAACAATGAATAAACTAAGCGTAGTTTCGTCGTTGACGGTATATCACCTGCTCCAGACAAAAGCTAAGCTCAGAGTTCAGATTATTTTGTTAAACTACTATTTTCATGGTCAAGAATTAAGTTTCATGCTCAAATTTTAAACCAGTAAGTGGACATTAAATCCCTAAAAACGCTCTGGAAAAAAACTGGTTGCGAAGACCGTGAGATGCGGCTGAAAGCTTCGGAAAAAGCTAGTAAGTGGACTGTCTTCAATCAACTCAATCGTGATTTCACTCTGAACACCTGTCAGGACGGTCTTTCTTGGGAAAAATCCTGCAAATTAAGAGAAGACCTGCCTAGTTAGCGTGAACATTGGTAAACATAAAAGCAGTTACTGCCTAACACTACAGAAATTTTAAGCATTAAGGACATTAAACTTACAGAGACTACAAAACCTTTTCACCCCCGAGCAATTTAAAGCAAAACGTCTCATTATTGTCAACTTCACATTTATATGTATCTAATCATCAGGTCCCACAACCCTGCATGGAACAACTAGGATGTAAATGGATGGATGATTAACATCCAATCTCAATGGAAAGGACGAAATAGAGGACAGTTTTATGCAACAAAGCAGCAGGAGAGGAAAGGACCAGGTAGAGAGGGTACAGGTTTGGTTATTGGCCAGGTTTGTTTTCTTTTACACCATGTTTTATGCCTGGCCTGAAGAGTCAGAAAACGAGTCCAGATTTGTGCTTTATAAGTGCAAATTCATGAGAAATGAATTACTTGCAGTCGTTCATGAAATTTACATTCATGGAAAATGGGAACAAATCTCATTCCGGAGCGTCTTTCTATGATATTCAACTTTTCATGACGAGCCAGCTGGAGATCTGCGGCCATGTGAACGCCGCAGTCTTTCTTTACTCAGCAGACATACAGTAGACTTTAATAGGTTTTGTTAAAGTAAATGGGGAAAAAAAATGTTCATTGGCTTATATTTCATATATTATATATATATTTTATTTTAGTGTGCTGATGCTGTTTTCAGCAATATAAAACAGTTGTAGGAGCAATTGGAGGTTGAATTGGTTCGGTAAGAGTGGGTTTTCGAGTAAAGAGTTATTTATAGCCAAACAGTTCATTTGTGTGTGCATTGGTCCATGGTAATGTAGGGGGGGGGGGGGGGGGGGGGGACGTGCAGCTGACTTGAAGAAAGTCCTCTGACTTGGCTATTTTTCCATTAAAACTCTCTGTTTGCTTTTCTTTCCTGTAGACATCAATGAGTGTCTAGATGAGTCGGCGTGTGTTGGCGGACAGTGTTTCAACACAGACGGCTCATACATGTGTTTCTGTACACATCCCATGGTGCTGGACCCCAACAATAACCGCTGTGTCTTTGTTCCCGAGGTAGCCGGTAAGAAGGGCCTTTTTTTTTTTTTTTTTAATCTCCCATGCACACAGATTGAACTGAGGTTGATTGGGAGCACAGCCACATAGCCCAAAAGTACAAACCAAAAATGTCCCTCAAACATGTTGACCTTTCTGATAGACTGCAGCAAGTTTGTAAAAAAAACAAAAAACAAAGCCATTTTTTTTTTAAGTATAGTAAATCAAAAATACTTTAATTACAACATTATCTTCAGATACACAACACACTGTTTTCTCATGATCGGGACTCATTACCTCCGGATAATAGATGTCTGTAGGTCATTTTCTATCGAAGTGGGTTTCACAATGGTGTTAGTATGTGAAAACATAATGTTTATTTTATGACCACATGACATAATTTGGTCATTGTGACTAAAATAATGTTAGAATTGAAAGAAAGAGTGATAATAAATAATAAATACAAAAAAAGACTATAGTAAAACTGGGGGAAATACATTTAAAACAAAGAAAACATACATTTCCATACTTTCAAAGATGGCTATAAAGTCTGTAAACAAAATTGCTATCAAGAATTAAATCAAAACAAATTACAACCTGAAAGTATCTTGTAACTTGAAAATGAGATAACGCAAAGACTCAGGACTGAAGTAAAAGATTATTGGACTTCATTTAAAGGGGTGAATTCATGGAACAGCTATAGTGAGGAAATGAAAATATGTAGTACACTTTGTAAGTTTATCATAAATTCAAAAATAATGAAACAAAGAAACCTAGAGATATATGATCTGAATGGCAGCTTTAGTATCTAAGGGATAGTCTATTATTAAGTTTTAATGCTCTGATGTTTCTTTGTGGTGTAGAAGCAATAAGCTGTAGCTTCTGGCTACACCTTTTCAGTCTGTAGAAAACATTTCTGCTATGCCATATTATTTTCTACTGTACCGTTTTGTGGGAAGCAATTGCCTTTTTGTTGTTTGTTTCTTCTTTTGTCTGCAATCATTATCTGTTGCAAAAAAACAAAAACTAGCTATCACGGCCACTTTTGCCTTCCGTACCTTTCTAACCAATACCGATGGAAATGTTGAAAGATTGATTCGGTTTATGTACTTAAGCCCGATTATGGACTTCATTTATTTGTGTTTGGTATAAATAATATATATAACTTATAACACACATTATTGTGTTATGTGTTAAGTAGTAATGCTGTGTGTGTGTGTGTGTGTGTGTGTGTGTGTGTGTGTGTGCAGAACAACACGAGTCGGAGCAGATAGACTACCAGGGTATCTGCTGGCAGACGGTGACAGAGAGCATGTCGTGTACGCGGCCGCTGGGTCCCAACAGGAAGACCACATACACAGAGTGCTGCTGTCTGTATGGGGAGGCCTGGGGCATGGACTGTGCTCTGTGTCCGCTCAGAAACACCGGTACACACCACTGCTGCTCTCATATGTAGCGTAAAGGGAAGGCTCAGATAATGTACGCCCGCGTCTCACATGCTGTTGTGTTTGATGAGCAGCGTTTGCCAGAACCGGCACATAGAAAGTGACTCCTGTAAACTGGCCGTCGAGTATTTGCTGAGCAATTTGCGATTTCAGTGGGCAAGTTGTCAAGTTAGAGTTGAATTGTAAATGCAGTTCACAGCCCAGAGATGATTGTGAGGCAACAAACACAAAATAACTGCCAGATGATTCGCTGCAAACGCAAAACATTCATTTCCCATGTCAATGTTTGTCTTTGAATCGACGAAACATCAAAATGAATCTTGCTGAGATGTGAGATCTTGCTTTATCTCACATCTCAGCTTGCTTTATCTTTTTTTTTTTTTAAAAAGAAAAAGATAAAGTTGTAATTTAAAATTAGATTTAACAATATAGTCTGTGGGTTTAGCTAAGGTAAAGGACTAAAACTAGTCTTTTGTATTTTCTTTTCCTCTGGAAGCTCAATGCTGCCAATATTACAAAAAGAAATTATTTAATCAAAGTGCCATTTGGTTGCACATGATATATGACTATGATTTAGATTTTTAAATCAATTTCATTTACATCATTACTGCTAATATTAAAATGAAAACACAACAATGGCAAATTAAATTTCAATTTTATTAATTGATTTCATTTCAATAAACCCTGTCCACAAGTATCTTCACACACTTCACCATCTACGGCTACAGACCTATTAATTCTTCTTCTTTTTCTTCTTCTTCTTCTTCTACTTCTTATTATTATTATTACAGCAAATGGCAGCTCCTGACATTTCTCATTCAATGATGTATGTCTTCTCTGTCTCTCAGAGGATTATGCGTCCATGTGCAACCTTCCTCTCGGTGACGGGCGGCGGCCGTACGGCCGTGACGCCCTCATTGCCGGCCCGGTCCATGAATATGAAGTGAGCCCAGACTATTCGCCATCACCTGAGCAGCGGGCTGTCCTACCTTTTTACGAGAACGAGGAGCGTGAGTATTTGTGTTTCGTACAACTTGATTTGAATCGGGTATTTACAAAGAACATGAGTTCTTGCTTGTGATGTGGCGAAAGTAAACATATAGAGTTTACCCAGGTAGTAGGCAAAGGAAGTGGCTCCCAACCTTTTTGGCTTGTGACGAAATGAAGCAAGGTCTACTTGTGTCCTTGTCATTGGTTGTTTTATCTGAATGATCACAAGGCCTGATGAGAAAAGGAGGGAAAAGGAAACATTGAAGTCTGAAAAATCCACTGGTCTAAGGTATTTAGCAGTTAACACCATGCCGAACAAGGGAGAACACAGTGGAGAATGAGGTACCAACAATTCCTGGAGTGCATGTGGCTCATTGATATCGCTGCTTCATGCAACTCAAACTGTGAAAGCTTTCATCATGAAATAGTGTGATGTTGATTAACAAGCTCTTGTGATCATTCCGTTTGTCTAGAATGCTGAATGAAGTCGACACTGTTTTTAATGGCTGTAAGTCTATAAGAGGATTGGTTACTGTTGTTGCCATTTGGACTGACTTTCATGGGCTTGGATGAAAGCTTGGTGAAACAGGATGACCTAAGACCTGTTTGCAACAATTTTCCAAGTTAAGCTAAAACGTAATATTCCCACTGGAAGTCATTTTGACCAAATTGTGGATTTTTTTTTTAACCCTTTTTTTTCAGAATCAGAATCAGAAACTGTTTATTGCCAAGTAACATACATTACAAGGAATTTGCTGTGGTCTGAAGGTGCTATTGTTTTGATAACAAATAAGTAGAATATAAAAGCTAAAATAAGAATAAGAATAAAAATAAAAATAAGATAAGATAAGTAACAACAGTGCAGTGACCAGAATAAAGTGAAGTGTCCAGATAAAGTGTCCAGTAGGGGGTGGGTGCGTTAATGTAACGCAGTGGGGACAGGGGTGATGTACGTTAATATAACGTATAACTTGTGTTTGTGTTCTGGGGGGGGGGGGGGGGGGGGGGGGGGGGGGGGGGGGTCAGTGTTGACTGCAGAGGGGAAGAAACTGTTTTTGTGGCGGGAGGTTTTGGACCGCAGCCTCCTGCCAGAGGGGAGGGGGTCGAACAGATGGTGTCCGGGGTGGGAGGGGTCGGCAGCGATCTTCCCTGCTCTCCTCAGGGTCCTGGAGGAGTACAGGTCCTGAAGAGATGGAAGGTTGCAGCCGATCACCCTCTCTGCAGAGCGGATGATACGCTGCAGTCTGCGTCTGTCCTTGGTGGAGGCAGCAGCGTACCAGACGGTGATGGAGGAGGTGAGGATGGACTCTATGATGGCAGTGTAGAAGTGAACCAGCATTTTTTGTGGCAGGTTAAACTTCCTCAGCTGCCTCAGGAAGTACGTCCTCTGTTGGGCTTTCTTGATGAGGGAGCTGATGTTCAGCTCCCACCGGAGGTCCTGGCTGATGATGGAGCCCAGGAAACGGAAGGACTCCACAGTGTCCACTGGAGAGTCACACAGGGTGATGGGGGCGGGTGGGGCTGCGCTCTTCCTAAAGTCAACAACCATCTCCACTGTCTTTGAAGCGTTAAGCTCCAGGTTGTTGCTGTTGCACCAGGTCACCAGGTGGTCAATCTCCCACCTGTAGGCAGACTCATCCTCTCCAGAGATGAGTCCGATGAGGGTGGTGTCGTCCGCGAACTTCAGGAGCTTGACAGACTAGTGACTGGAGGTGCAGCTGTTGGTGTACAGGGAGAAGAGTAGAGGAGAAAGAACGCAGCCTTGAGGGGAGCCGGTGCTGATCGTCCGCAAATCTGAGACGTGTTTCCCCAGCTTCACGTGCTGCTTCCTGTCAGACAGGAAATCTGTGATCCACCTGCAGGTGGGATCAGGCACGTTGAGCTGGGAGAGCTTGTCCTGAAGAAGAGCCGGGACGATCGTGTTGAAGGCAGAGCTGAAGTCCACAAACAGGATCCTGGCATAGGATCCTGCGGAGTCCAGGTGCTGGAGGATGAAGTGTAGAGCCAGGTTGACGGCGTCGTCTACAGACCTGTTGGCTCTGTAGGCGAACTGCAGGGGGTCCAGCAGAGAGTCTGTGATGGATTTGAGGTGGGACAGGACCAGGCGTTCAAATGATTTCATGACCACAGAGGTCAGGGCGACGGGTCTGTAGTCATTTAATCCTGTGGGCCCTGGTTTTTTGGGGACGGGGATGATGGTGGAGGCCTTGAAGCAGGCTGGCACGTGGCACGTCTCCAGTGAGGTGTTGAAGATGTCCGTGAACACCGGAGACAGCTGATCGGCGCAGCGCTTCGTTGTTGCGTGTTTAAAAAATACATCAAGATTTTATACAGCTGTTTGGGCCCATTCTTACGTGTTTTTCCACTGATTGGGTGTCTGTATTTGACACACAGGCTGTGCCAGAAGGTGTGCTGTATTACTTTGAGTGCCATTAGAGGAACATTTTGTCTGCTCGAGTAAACAAAATGTAAATGGATTTTACATTATTACTTGTCCCTTAACCCTGTGTCTGTGATTTCATGAGACTTGGTACATTTGATTATAGACATCTTATTGTCCTCTATGGCTCTATGGTATAAGTACACTTTTATTTATTTATTACTAAGAATTTGTATTTAAAACCAGGGACGGCAGGATCTGCAATCTGGGAGGAGTTAAAAAGGAATCTACCTTCATCGATATAAATGGTTTAGACAAAATATTGGAAATGACCTCTCAGTAAAACACAGTATCATTCAACAACAGCACAAACTGCAACTTCTGAAATGATCATAATGTTGAATCAGCACTTCTCTAAAACAGCACCGTGGACTGCAGAGCTCTTCATTATTGGGTATTATAACATAAATATGCAGATTTCAGCTCCTCAGATGACGAACGCCGACTTCGGTTCTCATTTCATGGCGCTTTGCTGCCATCTTGTGACAGTAGAACTAACAATATGTTACTATGAGAAACTTTAAATGGGATGAGTCCTGAGTCCAGTCCTGCAGTAGCTGAATCCCTCGGCTGGAAAGAAGACCTCGGATGGCTCACAGTGGGGAAACGATAGAAATTGAGAGCCACTCGTGCAAACCATGTGTTTGTATCGGTGTACTCGAAATTTGCTTGGATATATGTATGGTAAAAAAACAAAAACAAATCAGACACTGAGGACAACATTAGAAACGTCTACCTCGGGCCGGTGTTATTGTGGGTTTAACTTTTAATGTCTTGAACCCTGTTGTTGTCTTAGCTGGGAAAGACAAACATGTAAGACAATGTTCCACTGGCCTTTTAGTCTTCCACCACCTGCTATCGGAGAAAACCTCTGTGTGTGTCACCAACCTATGAAGGACTGAAGTCTAGCCCAATTTACACCTCCTCCCCAAAGGAAACATCTGTAGAGCAAGGGTATTCAAGCCAACTGTCACTGGATGACTTTGATACTGAAGAAAGTACCATTTCTAAGCAGGTGTATTGATATCTTCCCAAAGTGTAAGTTACACTGGATCGAAAGACGTGTATGTGTTGTTTTTTTTCAATGTTAATCCTACTAACATCTTAAATTGATCACCTATTGATTTCAGAATGATACGCTTTGTTGCCTTTTTGTGCTGCAGATCCGTACAGGGCATTTGAGGGTTTGCAAGCAGAGGAGTGTGGGATACTGAACGGCTGCGAGAACGGCCGGTGTGTCCGGGTCCAGGAGGGTTACACCTGCGACTGCTTCGATGGATACACCCTGGACCTGTCCCGCATGGCCTGCATTGGTAGGATGGCAGTCACACACAACTAAAAACAAAGAAAAAAAACAAAACACAGCTTTAAAACATCATGTCATGTTTTCATGCTATTTGCTCCTCTGTCCACAGATGTGAACGAGTGTTCAGAACTAAACAATCGGATGTCGTTGTGTAAAAATGCAAAGTGCATCAACACAGTGGGCTCCTATCGGTGTGTGTGTCTGCCGGGCTTCACTGCCTCTGACAAGCCTAACTACTGTGTGGAGGCAGCAACGCACCAAACGTCAACACACACACAGTGAGCACGGACAGACACTAGGGGGCGACAAAAGACATTAAAACCACACGCACAAGCTTGTATTACTATACTTGTGGACGTCCACTAACTTCAACACTAACCTTAAAGTTGAACTCCCTGGTTTGGTTCAGCAGTGACCTGGAGGAAAAGGTTTGGGGGGTCATATAACCAAATCAGGGTGCGTTTTCAACATAAATCTATTTATAATCTAAATCAAACCTCCAGAAGCTAAACTTTAAGTCACGCCTTTGAATAAGCCTAATCCTCGCTCTAATTTAAAAAACAATCTAAATCCGGATCTACCGTTTATCAGTGTCTTTTTTTACTCACTTCTCTTCTGCAACACTATGGATTGTTTTTCAGTATTCCTGTTGTATTATATTTGTTATATTTTCTTCATTTTAGTGGTTTTCCAATGTGGAAACATTTTTAAATAAACCCTTCCTAAATATTATAAAGTACTCCCAATGTTAAGGCCTCATTTTTTTTAAAAAGCAAAAAAAGTATCATTCTTTAAAATGAATCTTCACAGACTGCACTGTTAACACTGTACCTTGCTCTCTGGTTTCTGTGGTTAAAGGAATAGTTCCTGTGTACAAAGGTGGGGCCGGGAGGTGATTATCCTAGCAGGAAGACAGGAGGCAACTTCCTCTTGGAAAGAAAGTCAACAAATGTATTTTCCCAAAATGTTGAACCATTCCTTTAGCTTGAATGAGTAGTGATTGACAGAAGACGGGTCCTAATTATTTGTTTAAAAAAAAGTTAGTTTGGAGGACAACGTGCAGAAATCAAAAGAATTGCATTGAATGCATTGTTGAATCAGAGTGGGGCAAGTAGCCAATAACATGTGCCGAGGCTGGGTGTTTTATCGTCATTTGAGCCTTGCTATCACATTGCATTGCAAATACTGTTGCAACGATGTTACACCTGTGCTTTTACTGCTATGACAAGTCAAGATGTCTGCTGTGTATACTGTCTCTTATTCTAAAATTCTGTCGGCTTCCAAACCTGGCCGATTGAGACTAAAGCTGTGTCTGAAATCACTCATTCAGCGTTCCCTACGTAACACACTCCAGTTTACTCTATAGTGACTTGTACGTTGAGAAGTTAGACACCTATGAATCATAATTTTCGCATAAAACTGAATGCATTGCATTCTGGGAATACCATGGATGTTTTATAAGAACTGGACAAGATGGTTCCCATTCATTTAAATGGCAATAGTTTTCTGAGCGTATGAGGCAAAAAAAAAAAAAAAAAAAAGGTTTTCTAGCTTCCTCATAGACATAAAAATAGCTTTTTTTTGGCTGTGGGACAGTTTTACAAATATAAACCCTTGTTGAATTAAAAGCTCATAGACTCTCTTTTATAATGGTGGTCTATGGGGAAAGTACTTTTTGAGCCCCAGGGGATTTTGTCATTGCAGTGGCCATTGAGACAAATTGGCCGCGAGGCTGAGCCGTATCAGATCTTTTAATACATCCATGGGAAATCTTTAGCAAAACACAGGGCGTATGCAATGGAAGCCATTTTATGCGGATGTATGAATATTATATATAGTGCCCTCAAAATGTTCTATTGTGATGAAAAATGGCAGAGAGTAAATGTAGCGCACCAGCTGGTAAACAGGGAGTGATTTTGGACATAGCTAATGAGTCTACAGCCACGTGCTGATGTTTAGCAGGTGCAGTGTTCCCCAGGTTTACTTTCTTAGTTTAGCGTCTTAGCATTCTAGAATTTGCTGATTAGTTTGTGACTCAGTGCCTTCAGTCTCGGCTGCGATTCATGTTTAGCACTAAAGTATTGGACAAATTATGATTTTGACCTGGTGATGGTGCTGGATGAAAAGTCACAGGGTCAAAGTGGTGGACTGACCAACCAACACTGCCACCCCCTAGAGCCCCGCCGCTAGCATATATGCTTGGGAACCACTGCTTCGACGAATCCTTAGAAACGTTCTACCTTTGTATTTATTATGCTGCCTGAGTAACTAACCTATCACTTCCCTGCACTTATGATGTATTGTCAGAATAAATAATAACTTTTTACTTGGCTCAACATTTGATGGAGCCCCTGATGAGTCATTTTAAGTCACGTTTTTTGGGGGTTTTTTTTATCCCTGAGGGGACATTTGGTCCTTATAGAAATAAGTATAGAAATACAAGCACACACACACACAGACACTTACATTACATTCTTTAATCAACGCCCATATACTCTGCACTGTTTAAGATACACACTAAATGAAACAAACAGTAATTTACTTGAGATGAAGATTCAACTTAATCTACTACGTGGTGCCTATGTGGGGGATAGAAACACAGAATTGTATAAAATGTATGTTTTGTCTGTTGCTTTTCTAAGTTTGTTTCTTATTTTGTTTTTAAGTGGAGTTTTTATCTGTGTTATACGAGGCCATTTTGCTCATTTAACGTACCGACAAACCCTATGGACTTGTGCTGGGGGATCACGTTGTTATTTTCTACCCAGTCAAACTGATTGTGGATATTTAATTCTGTGAAGAGGCCAGCTGCCTGCTCCCTCTCTCTTCCTCCATCACCATCCCTCCCTGTCCGCCATAAAGAAAAAGCTTGTTTCTACGCTGCAGCGTCACCAAATCATTAATATGCACATGTTGCTGTACTAAAGAAAGTTGCTAATGTAAAGCCTTTGGAATAAGCTTTTCATGGGATCTTGTCCTTGTTTTGTAAGAATGGTAAAAACGCAGTCGTACAGTAAAACTACTTGGGGGACATAAGACAATGCCAAGTTCCACGTTTCTTACAAAGAGCTAAACGATTCTTATTTTTGTTGTTGTTTCCTGGTATCCCCCCCCCCCCACCCTCTGTATGTGTTGAGATGACTGAATTATTATTTTTTTTTTAATTTTTCATACTTCTCTTATCTGCATTTCACTGCAAAGTCTTGCCAGGTTGCAAAGCTGCTACGGGACAGCGATGGGAGAGAAAGAAACTTGTGTACATTTAAACAAAGG
Organism: Enoplosus armatus; assembly: GCF_043641665.1. Classification (NCBI taxonomy): domain Eukaryota; kingdom Metazoa; phylum Chordata; class Actinopteri; order Centrarchiformes; family Enoplosidae; genus Enoplosus; species Enoplosus armatus. The sequence goes on along the minus strand of NC_092191.1, from coordinate 22,591,444 downwards.
AGTGGAGAAAACAGCTGATGTATTTGTAATTTGTACATGAATGAATAGCTTTTTTTTTTTTTTTATGGATTCATATCACAGTGTACATTAAACCCCTTGGTAATAAACCACAAATTGTTATATTTACGTCGGCTGGCCTGTCAGTTTTTTACTATTCTTTTTCTGTTCTTCACTGTGCTTGCATTCCTCCATTCAAACAAGATGTGACGAAGGTTGTCATTACGAAGGTTACAGACTTTAAGCCTTTACATCCTCCATTTAGCTACTAAACGCATGCAACTTCTGTTTTCACGCCACCTAAGGAACTTTTTGTTTAAACTTGACGCAGAGATCAGGAGATATTGTGTAGGGGAGTATAATATTAGATTAGAAAGTCGTGAATTTATTTGAAAAAAGTGTTGTTTTTTTTTGTCAAGGAACCACCGCGCTTCACTTTGCAAAGTTGGATCTACTGCCATGTGATGAAAGCCGCGACGGCTGCATTTCCATGGAACCCGCGCTCATTCAGGTCCAGCGAAATACAATAGCTACGGTGGCTCGGGAAAAACGGCCACATGGGGGCGCTGACATCGCTGACTGCAAATGAGACAGGAATTAGCTAGCCAGCGTGCTCTTTACAAAACTGAACGTTCGGCCGGGTGTCTGGTGTTGAGAATGGGGAGAAGTTAATTCTGAACGACTATAAAAGTAAACAGTTTAAGTCATAGAGGTTGTAATATGTGTAGCTCTGGTTGTGCTTTCAGGTGGTGATATTGTGCGCTGTAGCGTCCCCGGTAAACACACCAAGGTGGATCGATGTGGTTCCTTTTGACGAAAATAAAACACTTCCGACTTTTTTTTTCTCATACATTTATGACTTAAATCTAGTTTAACTGGTAGATTTTTGACATAAATGACTGAGATCCTTCCAGGGGTGTGATTATGCTATTGTGAATGCGTTCATACATTAAGAGAAAAAGTAGGAAAATTCTATGTGGGAAAAAAACACTCCACTACAAGAGGTTTCAAGGTTTCCTTGGGACATGACCTTGTCCGCAGTGGTAACTGCAGCCACGCCATCAAATGATAGACGTTATGTTTTTCCTCACAGGAGTGTCGCTGTATTATGTATTTTGTATGACCTTTACAAAACCTTGAGGAAGGTGCCAGTGTGGCTTTGCGGTGCCCAGTGTTGTCTGTTTTCATTGGCAGTGGCTTTTAAACAAGCCAAAGTACAGGCGACCGACTTGAGGTCACGCCGAGGAACATTCCGGGGAAGATTTCACACACGAGTGGAACTGCTTCACTTCCAATTTCACAGGACAAGATTGCACAACTTGACACTACGATCAACGGTAGGGAAGGATTTTAGTTGTTTGTTTGTTTTTAATGTAGGCTACATGTAGCTTCACAAGATCACCTGCCCAGTCTGCATTTGTTGCCTTTGTACCTGAAGCTACATACAGTACCTGAAGTACCTAAGATGATTTACAAGACGCATCTTTTGTCCCAGTGTGTCAGTACCAGTAATAGTAAGTACCTAGGTTCTTGTTCTTGGAATAAAAAACAACAATTGATTTACTTAATTTACTGAAAAGTAAACAATGCAAGCACGCCAGCAAAACAGCCATGAAACCTCGACAACAGGTAGACCCAAGATTTATAATGATTAAAAAAAAACGAGAGGAATGGACGTTGATGTAACGCCGAAGGCACACTAAAACGGAGGCACAATGGATCCTGTCACTGTGGCTCAGTTAGCTGTCACTCACAGCTAGAGAGCCACACTGGGCACATTTGAGCTCCCACAAGGTGTGTTCAGATGGAAAAGACAAAGTACATTTCAGACTGAATGCAAAGTGGTCTGATTGCGTACTAAGTCAATGGAGTGTGCGTGAAAAGATGTTTGCCCAAATGGATTCAACTCGAGCGGAAATTCCGCGCTAAAGCGCCACTTTATGAACGTACAAGAGGAAAAAGGAAAGGGTCTAGACCTGCAGTTCGCGGTAGGTTTTTGGTCGAGGGTGCTGGTTTTGTGTTTGCAGACACATGCCCTATTCACAAGGTCACATGCCAGGCTTATCATCACTCCTCTCTCTATGCACAAGGCTATTAATAGTATGCTAGTTCATTAGTGACCACAAAATAAATGAAAGCTGTAATGGCTGTGCTAGATTTTAGGGACGCATGCTCAGTTTGAGAACACAAACCTGAATGTTCGGTTTGAAATCTGCGGCCCATTCCCCTTCAGCTGTTTTGAAAGAGCGCTTGATAATGTGAGAGGGCACTTTTTGTGCCTACATCTGGCTGCTGGGCTCATGTCTCATACGGTTAAAGCCTTTTGGCCAAATGGAAAAGCTGACTGAACGCACTGTGAGATGCTTTCGAGCAAGCAAGCAGAATACTTCCCCGTGTGTCGATTCACTTCGTTCTGCTCTTAATTTGACTCACTGTCGGGGACCATGCAGTATAGGCAGGGGCACAAGGATAAAAAATCAAACATTCAATCACTGGAAAAACAAAGTTGCAAATGTTTGAAACACATAAGCGAAGAAAAGTTGTATCAAAAAATACTACTAAATCTGGACCCTTTCAGTGAACTGAGGTCAACAGAACAATAATGCCCCGGAAGTCTGAACTGAACCAACCTGACCTAACAAATGACAGAAAAAGAAGGATAAATATACCCATAGGCTAGCCTACACAAACAGGGGGGGTGGGGTGGGGGGGGGGTGGAGTGTTACATAACTCCAAACCCAAAATAAACCCAACAACCAATAATGGCAAAGTACCAATAAAACTAACAGTAATTGTATATACTGAAAATCCCAACAAAACCCAAAAGAAATATCCACATGCTGCCATTTTTTTTAAGAATGTGTAGTCCCGAGCTCCCCCCTGCTCAGCACAGGAAGTTGGCTTCTTCCACTTCCTGTTTTTAGCATATAAGGCTGCCTCAACCTTCAGCTCATCTTTTGGGCGGACAACTCAGCAGCAACAGCAGCATGTGGAGAAACAAAGAGAAACTAGGTAAACTATATCAACAAATTCCAAACCACTCTGATAAACCCACGACCATCGACTGTAAACCAAAATGTGTACACTCAAATTGGAATCATGATGTCAATAACGTAGACCAGAATAAAAATGAACGTGCTTAACCAAAAAATTGTGTTTAATGATTATTTATGCCTTTTTCTTTGAAAGTGAAAAGTAAGGTACTAACACTATGAGGTGTCGGCCACATTCACAGAAATCTACCAACACAATTCCTCCGAGACTGTCCCCCAAGAAGAGAAGAACGACAGCATTTCGTTCAAATGCCTAAAACAACATATATTAAAACAAGACTAAGGCCGCATTCAGACCACATCCGGCGGTTGCGGCGATTAATGCGGTGTGGGAGCTCTGGAGCTCCTACGTTGGGATGCGTTTCTCCAATAGTCGAAGTGCATTCACCGCCGCAGCCTAAACCGACCACCCACGCTCAAAATGAATGGGAGGACCTGCGTTTTCGCCGCAACGCCGGATTTGGTCTGAATGCAGCCCGGGGGTCTGCAGCCCCTCGAGCAGCTCTGTGAGGCTGTATGAGGCACAATGGTGCTTTGAGCTACATGCTAATGTCAGCATGCGAACATGCTCTTAATCACACTGTTAACGTGCTGATGTGTAGCAGGTATAAAGTTTACCACGTTCACCATCTTAGTTTTGCATATTAGCATGCTACATTTGCTAATAGCCCTAAACACAACGTGGAGCTGAGGCTGATGGGAATGTCATTAGCTTTGTAGATATTTGGCCATAAACCAAAGACCTGATGATGGTGCTCGATTAAAACTTAGGGGGTTAAGTTATTAGCATTCGTCTTGTTTGGTTTTATTGGGTCATGTCCTTGACATGTCCTGAGACATGTCAAATTTCATGGCAATCCATCCAACAAAAAAATGTCACTAGGAAAGGTCAGGGGACCACCAAAGTCGGTAGGATGCATCCTCTGGGCACCATGAGTGTCTGTACAAAATGTTGCGCCAAGTAGTTGTGGAGACATTTTACTGGGTAAGTGAAACATTTGACCTGCTGGTGGCACTAGATGGAAAAAATGAGAGGTTCACCAAAGTCAGTAGGATACATCCCCCTCGAAACCATGAATGTCTGTGAAAAGACGAAAACATAATGGCGATCCATTCAGTGGTTGTTGCGATTTCAGTCCGGTCAAGTGGGACCAACCGACATTGCCGTCCCTGGCAGCCACACCACCAGCTCCAGTTAGTAGCCGCTCTGGAGTGTCCCAGTTGCCATGGAATTGTAGCACTTTAAGGACACATGTTGGCTTAAACTCCCATCTGTTGAGGAAAATCAAGTTGATGCGATTAAAAGATTCGTAGCAGCTACTAAACTGACCTTGTGGCGAGTTTGTTCTGTCAACTCCTGTTTCCAGGGTCAAGAATAAACTTTTAATCTGTACCTTTTTTTTTATTTTTTATTTTTTTATTTACCTGACAAGGATGTCTTGGGGCCAAGGTGAATGATGACTTTTGTGTCTTGGAAGTAGCGTGACATTGTTGTATACTGCTGCAAACCTGCATTCTTTAACTCTTTATCTATCCATTGCCTGTACTCAATGTTATGTTCTTATGGGAGTGAGTCGAATCAGTTGCAGAAGATGTTCATTGTCCATCTGGATTAGATTCTGTCTGTCTCCTGGCTATGTCTGCTCCCTCCCCCCTTGTCTCTGGATCTGCAACAAGGCTACTCGGTGATATTTGCAGAGCTGTCCTGCACACCAACCTTTGTTTCCAGTAAACTCAGGATCTATTTATAGACCGTGTGTGAGTGAAAAAAGAGAGGGAGAGTGTTTGTGGTGGTTGTTGGAGAGACGGAGTTAACCTGCGGCATTTTAAAGTAAGTTTGTGTGCATCACTTGCAATCCTGGTGAGCACCGGTATCACGGGACTGTGATTACGAGAGGTCACCTGGCAGTAATGTTGGTCTGGATCATAGCGAGGTTAGTGGATCCTTTTTAACAGTGGTGTGTGTGTGTGTGTGTGTGTGTCTGGGGAGAGCAGAACATTATGTCAGCTTTGAACTGCAAAACTCAAATATATCCAGCTATCAATTACAGCAGGTGTATGGAGGAGGTAGCCTTCAGTTTGGGATTTATCACATCACATATTTTGCCACAGTCTTTGCTACAAAGCAGGTGACACTGTGGGACACTTGGTGCGTTCCTACGCTGCACTTCCCCAGCAGTCGGTGGCCAAACTGTACTGTGTGACCTGTTGGATTTTTCTGTGGATGAAGCTTGTCTTTGTTTGATAGTGACAAGCATATAACCCCCCCCCCCCCAAAAAAAACCCATCGCTGTGGGTTTACCATTGAAGCAACAGACCTATTGCTGCACTTTTTACTCATTGCACTTTGTAAACTTGATGTTTGCTGTTAGATGGCAGATAACTGGAATTGCCCACCGGCGACAATAAAGATTTACTGAATTTAACTGAACAAATTAGGTGTACAAACATCCAACCCGATGATTGGTGGCGGAAAAGGTCATAACTTTTGCTCTGTTAAATGCAACTTTGCGATTTCCGTCACATCGCCCTTTTTAACTTGTTACATCTGATCCCAAAATGCAAACGATCCAAATAATGCCTATTTGGAGATTTGCTCCGACGGATTCCCAAGATGACTCGCCCCGGTCAACGGTCCCTCATCATCCTGGGGAGAACAGTCTTGTCTCGGCGGGCCCTTTGGCACTTAACCACTGGCTTTGAAGTCTCTGTAGCATTTATGATATAATCCCTTTTTGGAAACATACATTTTGGCCTCAGGTCAGGTCAGAAATCAAATATTTGTTTGCTGCGACGCTAGTAAGTCTGAGGGTGAAGCGCAGTTCGTATTGGATAATACAACAGCGCTGTGTCTGCGGGCCTATGTGTACAGATCTAAATGAGCAGAGGTAAAGCAGTTCGGATTGGCTGAGATCATTTTTTTTTTACAGTGAGGTAAGCAGGGTAGAGTTGAGGTGTAACCATCAGAGACGAGCTGAGCCGGTGATGTCATTGAGAACCGCTGCTGTCCCGATTGCAAATTGAGCGTGGCGCGTCGTCCCGCCCTCGGGGAAACAAGTCTGAATTTTGACCTAGTCCGTGTTGAGAAAGGCCCAAGTGTCTGCTGGCTGTATACTGTATGAAGGCAATTTTATGCTTTAGGGATTTGTTTTTTTACTAAAATGACTGGAAGAAATCCACTTAGTTTGGCTAACTCAGACTGCCGAGGCCTCGTATTAACTGTTAAATGTGACCATAGATACACTTGGGGGGAAAAAAATGTCAACCTATCCTTTTTTAAAACTGTAGGAAGTCTTTCGCAAGTCTGACATTGGGACTAAACTTCATTCCACCATCTTCAGCCCGACGTTTTCCGCTAAATATGTCAGGGTGCTGGGATTATCTCGGCTCCATATGTAGCTGTCTTGCAGCACCTTGTTGTAAAAATGTGTGTGTGTGTGTGTGAGACACAATCAAGGTTGGAGTTCAGTTCTTTTTGTCCAGCTGGGGCAGCAGGATGTGCAGTCAGTGTTTTTTGTTTAGGCAGACATTTTTAGAAGCCCAGAGAGACAAAACAATATGTACGTCATTAGAGGGGGAATATGGGATGGGATGGGTTGACCCTCTCATACAGAGCAACAATGTAGGCACACACACACACACACACACATACACACACTACTTGTGAAGAGGCTAGGTAGAATATCACTCTCAGAAATGCTCGAGAAATCTAACCTAACTTGCAACCACATACTTCACTGGTGGGCATTTACTGGGCAAATATATCATCAGTGTTGGCGGGGTTTAAGACAGGAATACACGCAGAAACAAACACTAATGTGCGCACAAGCATATTGTGATACATTTCCTGTTCTGCCTCTTTTTTTTTTTCCACTTTACCTTGTGTGGTCCCTATATTTAGCTCGGCCCAGGGAAACCAACCAACACAGGCAGGAAAACTAAGTTGGGAAAGAATTGAAGGAAGTCTAGTGGCCATTTAGACAAACAACTCAGTCACTGGGATCAGCGCTGGCTGGAATACGCAGCAGCACTGTTATGTGGCTAGGACGGACAAAGGGCTCTAGAATGATAGAGGGCCATCTGAAGAGAGAGCTGGGAGCTTTCGAGAGCTATGCTGGGTTTAGCAGGAGCCTTGTGGATCCAGCTGGATTTTGGATTTTGATGTGGATTTGAGCAAAAAAACGGTGGATCTATGCATGGCCACGTTTAAAAGGTGGATCCATGTGGTCTGCTGGTAGATCTCGGCTGATTTTGAAAGTCTCAGATGAGGTAAGGGTGCTTATGTGGTCGCCTAAATGTTTGAATGGAAACCTTCAATGACATTAGAAGACGATGTTGCCCTCCATAGCGACCACCTGAGTTGCTTTGCAAAATTAGGACCTAAAATATCTTTCTTGCACCAGCTGCGAATGTGAATTTGAATGTGCTCTAATGGCATGTTGTGACCGTTTTGAGCCGAATTGGATAGGTATTGATGGTGTGAAGATTTAGTGGAATGGTTGTCTTTGTAAATGGTCTTCACTTTATATAGCGATTTTCAGCCGTAGCGGTTCCCAAAGCGCTTCACGGGTCAGGTCTCACTCAGCCATTCACTCACCGATGGCGACCGAGCTGCCCTGCAAGGTGCCGGCCTCCATCGGGAGCAGCTTAGGGCTCAGTGTCTTGCTCATGGACACAAGGGAGATGTACCTTTTGATTATAGCTGCACGCGTTTGATAAAAACACACGATTATAAATACACCAATCACAGTCTTTGTCATTGGTGCAGTAACTCAAACTACTACTTGCACTGTGCATGGCAGCATGTATAGTGTATTCTATGACAGCTTGTTGCCTAAAAGTCACTTACTTACCTCATATCACCCTCAATTTGAGCGTCTATTCATTGTCAAACACGCCTCTGTTTCTTACTATTCTTTACTATTAGCTTGTTATTATTATTATTGTCTGGTATTCATAAGCATATCACAAACCACCATGCCTTTACAGCAACATTCGTTTTGGGCTTGCACCGGTGATTGCATCATGGCTGCTGGTGGTTATTTATAACCGTGAGATATGTAAACTGATATATTTGCATACGCTTGATGCAAGCAAGTTGTCTCTGCCTTTCAGCGTTCAACAGTACAACAACTGTGTAGTTTCGTTGGCTATGTAGTAAGTGTTGTAGTTAGCATGTAGTATTTCATGTATGTAGGTTGGGGAATAGGGCAGGGTGGGGGGGGGGGTGATTTATATATACGGTATATACAAGGAGAGATCACATGAGCATACTGATCACCTAATTGCCAAGACATTTGCTGAGTGCATTCATGCTCCCCTCGCTATCCGTTTGAATGTAATTCATCTGAGGCCTCAGGACAAACTTTACACTCTATAAAAGTGTGACTGGGTCTTACAGGTTAACACAGCTTTGGTGCGAACCTACTGTAGGGAAACCTCGGTCCCACCTTGCTCTGCTGTGTTTTCAACCCAATAGACCCCAAATAGACTGATGGTAATCTGCCCCTGCCCCTATCCATTTATAAACTTTAAATTCAATTTATTGATTTCTAACCTTTACCTGGCTACAGTTTGTCCGGAGCGCAGTTACCTCTGGGCTTAATGAATAACCCCCACTGGCTGCTGCAGGAAGACAATTTCCCACACTTTATCTTTCTCCACAAACTAGGCCTGTCATGTTAAAAACATAAAACATGTCATGTTAAAAAGTGGAAAGTGGAAAAGGTAGGTTAATGTCACTGCTAACCGGTCGGTGTTATGGGCTAACTGTGGCTGACACCTATTGCCCTCCATGAAGTTATGAAAAAATACTGAGCCACCCATTTACATTTTCTTGACACGGACCTCTTGCATTCAAGTAAATAATGATTGTTGTCTCTAATAATGGTATCAGATGTGTACCATATATTGTTTCAATGCAGCAAAATTCCCGGGAGGCAGTTGGGGTGGGGGGGGGGGGGGGGGTTCTTTTAACCCAGCCCAGTACGCACGTTACAGTGTGTCCATTGCCAATGCAGGAAGTAGTAGTGTCCTTTTTATGAAGCGTGGTGGAAAGTGAGGGGAGGTTGGGGTGGTAGATGGGAGTTCACGTCCTGTCACAGAACTATCGTTCGCCAAAACCTTAGTCATACCTGAACTGAATTTTAAAAATGTTTGCTTTGGATACGTCTGACTATAGAGTTGTTTGACCTTGACCAAGATCTTTCTCCGAACCCTAACCAAGTAGTTGCCTAAAGGCTATGATACCTCGCACTAAACGTTTTAATCTGCCTTTCTGCGTGGCTAGAACCTGCAACTTTTATGCTGTCCAATGACCGTTCCAATAAGGTTTATTTAAACCAGGCGCGCCCGTCCTCAACAGTGTTGACAAAGAGAGGGGCAACATTGCTTTGTGCAACTCTACTATGAAAGGAAAGTAAGAAGAAAAACTATGGAGCTCTGATCTATCGGTTCTACAGCAAAGTTTTATATCACAGCAGTTGCAACAACTCATAAAATACTACTCCAAAAATATTAAAAACAAGCAGCAGTACAGTTTATGATGCACCTTTTGATGGCAGCCTCTTTGGAACTGCTCAAACTGAAAATTTCCGACATGCCAGAAATCCAGAAAAAAACAGATCAGGTCAGATCGTCGATCGCTCAGGTGGTTAATGGGGAAGCTGTGACGTCAAAACGCACGTCAAACGGGAACCGATCTGGCAGAATGTCTGACTGAATCCAGTTTAGGTCGGGGGCGACCAATTCACGGTTAAAATCGCGCTTAATTCGTACAGTGTCTGCCCAGATTAATCAACCCTTAACCATTGAGATGACACATCAGAAACCAGTTGTAACAGTCACTTTTAACGGTTTCGAAAGGCACTAAAAAGGTTCTGCCGAAAAGGCTGTCGCACCAGAAGACACTCATACAGGTGGTTTTGGAAGGCAGTAGTGAATTACCTACTTTGTTGTTTAGTTCAGAGGACTTGCTGCCTGCAGTTAAAGGTGTGAACTGGAGAGTCTGCACTGCATTAACACACAGTTGTAACTTCACCAACAACAGAAGCAGACAATGTGCACTGTGACGGATTACCTAACTCTGACGGTTTTTCAAGTATTTACAAGTTGAAGCATATCACGCTGAAATAAATGGAAGCCAAGGGGCTGTAAAGTAAGAAAGTCACATTCAAACATCTGGAGATGATCAGTAACTAAGAATTTCTTTTTTTAAGGCATTGTAAATGGGCTCAAATACATCCCATAATGGCAGCTCCCCCACTACATGAGGCCACCACTTCCCATATTGACCCCTTATAGACAGACCATCATCTCATCTAACCAAATGGAGAGATTCCTGCTTGCTTTCATAGCCCCGGGGTTCTTGAATTGAATAGGCTGGAGCAGGAGTTGTTTATCATGGCAGCTTTATTTAAGCAGTAAATAAAAAAAGAAACGTGTGTTTTATGAATTTTAGTTGCAATTTTTTCTTATCTTTTTAACAAGTCTTTTCATTGCTTTGGTAATAATGCGAGGCAGTCCACTCGTCCTGTCCATCCGGTGCTGAGGTTTGTGTTTTAAATGAGTGCATTATAAATGTGAACGTTATGTGGAGTGTTCCGTAAAAACAAGTGACCTCGGATGAAGAGGAGGTAATTGTACATCGGTGTATATATCAGCCTGTCGCTCATTGCCCTTCAGAGGGACGAGTGAGTGTAGAATAGATCAAAATCCTACGGCGACGGAGTCCTAAGGGAAACTGATCTTTGTTTTGCTGGGTGCAAGTAGATGATGAGTATCTCATCGGGCGTATATCTGTTTTGCAAAGAGATTGCGGAAATATATTTCGTTAGAACTTCGAGTTAGGAAGTAGCCCCCCCTCACATAAAAAGTGAAGAGACGTACAGTCCAAGGCGGCGCCTTTGAAATTGGTCGCGTCAGTCCGACCAGCAGTCCAAAACCTAAAGAGAATTAGTTTACGACCGTTTGAAAACGGAGAACAGCGGGAAATCCTCTGATTTGCAAATGTTTAGCATTAAGCATTTTGTCCGTCAATTGACTAATGGATTAATTAAAATAATCTTTCATCTCTATTATGTAGTGATTCATTCATTCATATTTTAACCCTAAAAATACAAAAAAAACAAAAACAAAAAACAAACAGCAGGTGTACCAAACCCCTAGGAACAACGCTAGGCTGTGAGGCAATTCTGATGTAGTGGCCACATTTAGTATTGCGGGATTATGTGATTTAAAAAAAACTGTTTGTAATACTTATTTATGACAATTTGATCCGCCATGGTAGGTCCAATAATATTTCTAAAAGAGCTGCATCAGTAAAGTCATAGTAACACGCATGGTCTCAAGCGTCTGTGCTGGACAGGACTGTAAGTGCTCATATCCAGTCGTCTTAACACATCTATGGGGTGTATCTGGCTGCTTGTGTCCCGCCAGAGGGATGCATATTAGCGTATTAGGTGAACAACACAACGCAGCCCCCCCGGGGCCGTGCTGCTAATGCGTTCATCTTATATGAGCGCGTATTGAAAATGGTTTGCTGAGCTGGTGACGGGGGAGAAGAAAGAGACGGACGCATCACTTGATTCTTACTCGCCTCCAATGATTAGAAGCTAATGAGGTACAGTAGGTGGGATCAACCGGACCCACTAACCAGGCTGTGGAGGTAATGCGCTCACTGATGATACAGGACATATGTGTGGCTGTGAACTCTCTCTCTCTCTCTCTCACACACACACACACTCACACACACACACACACACACACACACACACACAGTCATAAACTCAGGGGCCATCTGCTTAAGCCGTCCGACCAGCTGTCTGGACCCAAGGTTGATGTAACATCTGTCTGCAGCAGCACTACACATGACTCCAACCTGTCTCTGGACATCCCATTCCTTCTCAATGCACTACCTGTTCTGTGGGCCTTAATTTTTTTTTGTATTTCGCTAAAAGCACAAAGGGACATTGGCTTTTAATTTGTACCTGTGCTTCGACATGGATAATAAAGTTGTACAGAATTTTAATTTTCAATCTTCAATCTCTGCCAACCTTCCTAGAAATGCAGGTAGAGGCAGATATTAAAGCTGCATTAATCAATATATATTGGATTATACTGCTATGCGTCATGTGTTGCTGGCAGTGATGAACCCACACAGAATTATCACCATCTCTGCAGTTCAGCTCTGTGGGGCTTTTTGGGGCTTTTTTTTTGTATTCTAGCTCTCATTTCAATTTTTATCATTCAGTTTTTTTTTTGTTTTTTTTTTGCGTTCCTGCTCTCAAAGTGTGCAAGTTAGGATTTAAGCATGTAGAGGTGGTTCAGATTAAGGCGGGGGTTGTAATCAGTGGACGGCTCTCACAAATGTAATAAACCTGGGGGGGGGTGGTGTAAAGTCACATGGCAGGACTGCTGCTGCTCCAGGCTGCTGTGTTTACCAACAAGAGAAGGAGGAGGAGGAGGAGGAGGTCATAGCGTAGTATACGCTGCACCATGGGAGTCTCTCTGCTTGACAGCCAGTAGCAGTCTGCAGCATCCAGCAGCAGTTTACAGTTATCTCAGTGAAGGGACTGATCTTTAGCCTGGATGGTTGCTGTTACGCTGCTGTTTAGGGGGTAAGACTCGACTACTTGTGAAATACAGATTGTGTGGCGGGTGCGATGTTCATGATTGCTAGTTTCTGTGACGGCAAGGACAAGATTTAAAAGGCTGGTTGTTGCCTCGCAAGGGGAGTGAACAGAACCGGACTGTCTTTGCAAGGGGTTTTTCAGCTATGGCTTTATTTGTGCAATTAACACTGTCAGTGTCGGGCTGAAGCAGTGTGTGTGTGTGTGTGTGTGTGTGTGGTAAGAAGTACAAGTCATAGATGGCGTTACATTACAGTTGTATCTTTGTCTAACTTTGTGAAATTGGTATTTTGTGAACAACATTCACAGAAGATCTAAATGTGTGGCAGGGCTTTTAAGAGCAGCGCACTGTGTGTCTGTGTGTGTGTGTGTGTGTGTGTGTGTGCAGGTGTAGGTCTTTGCATTCGTATTATACATTCTGTCTGAATGAGCATCTGTGTGTGTGTGTGTGTGTGTGTGTGCACACCTACCAACAGTGTATGTCACTGGACTATGCATAAGCACACAATGACGCATCGGTGAAACCAGAGGCAGAGACACAGTGACCCATTGTGGAGGCAGAAAAGCACAAGTCATGCTAAAGGGCACAGCTGACTGTAACATGCACAGCCGAGCTGTGAAATCAAAAGGGAGGGAGAAAAAAAAAAAAACCCATAAGAATGTATCAGTGTGTGTATCCCGTAGCAATTGACATATAACGCATTAATGTTTGGCCTACCGTGAAAGCAGCGTGATGTCCTCGCAGGCAACGTGAAAGGAACCACTTTGAAAGTTTCAGAATGGCCTGTTTGTTGTTTGTGAGGCATCTCTGCGTCACACCGTCAGTGGCAAGCAACATCAAGTGTCCTTGCTTCGATTGTGCAGATCCTTCTCTACTCGCCCTCTACTTATTTTTACTTTGAAACGAGTGGGATTGAAATGTAGGTCACTGCATCCACAAATCGAATGGTGAGCTAAAATGCACCATCGATACTATATTGACTCACGCTTTTGGCTTTAGCGGCAACATTCGGATATCACACTCACTTCAGAGCGCCTCTTGTGTCCCAAGTCCAGCACCAAGCACAATTTAGATTGCGTCAACATCAAGACCGAACCAATGAGTCCTCTCCAAAGAACAAGCTTGGACACGGAGTCGGCTATGTCATCCACTCAAGATCTAGATTTAGATGTGGCCAGGGTGGCCTGGCAAGGGTGCACCCGCCCCCCTGTCCCAGAACGCTGTGTGGTAGACTTCGGGACACTGCGAGCCTGAATAAGCTGTTTACAGAATGGAGGGACAGAATTGAAATTTGTAGTGACGTAAGAACTCCCGAACAGTAAGTTGAGGGAGGATGCTGCACATGGCTACTGGCGCCACTGCAATTTACTGCAACTCATGAAGAGAAATGGCTGAATAAGTCGCACTTAATGCAGTAGTGTATATATATATATATATATGACTCTTTTGAGTCACTGGCTTGAAATTCTCTATACTTTCGCTCACTTTTTCATGAGCCTGGCTGAAAGATTATAAAATGGTTTCCCGGGAATATGTCACTCTTCAAACTGGGAGTTGATTTTAAAAACAGAACTGGGGATAATGTATTCATATGTCACAGCAGATGACATAGATGGTGAGTTGCTCCAGCGCCTTGCATGGCAGATTGGTCGAAAAGCGCCACGTAAGTGAGACCATTTCACATTTATCCGAATTATAAGGTGATATTTTTTAGGATTTTATCCTCTTGGGACCATAAACATCCGCAACAACAAACGGAATGGAAATCCAGTTTGAGAGACCTTGTCATACGCATTAAGTGTCGGTCGAGCAGAAGCGTTGGCTTAATTGTGGGGATCGGCAGCATCATTGGGATCATCCTCTTGGGATGAGGAGCGTTTCACAGCAAATGATGTGTCAGTCTAACCAGTAGGTGTTAACGATTGGACAACAAATAGCGACGAGCCAAGTTATTTTAAATGAACTGTCTCCTCTAACTTTTATCTACACCGGTTGTTTCTTGAAGTTGAGTAAAATTAATCTCATATAAAAAAAAAAAAAGTATAGTCGCATTTGAGTTATTTCCTTTGGTCAAGACAATTTACTGTACTGTTACTGTTAGTGTAAAAACTGCATACATTTCCATCTAGTTTTTTGTCACGCATTCAAAATGTTTTGTCAACTTGCATCAGGTAAGGTTTCAGACTACTTCCGGAGAAATCGTTGCAGGTTTTGCTGTCAGAAGACTAGCTAAAGAGAGCGGCTCTGTTCACCTGTAGACTGTAGTGGCTTAAACATAGAGACTATTCCACAGACTCACTCTCTAGTAAATGTCGATCCCAGACTCGGTTGTGGTTCACTCTCACTACTCTCAAAGCGCAGTTTTCAGCCACAGCAGGCAGCTGTTTCTTTTTTTTTTCTTCAGTGAAAGAGCTGTAAAAACCCACTGTACGCTATCTTCTCAGCACCAAAACAGCGGGCGGACACAATTAAAGACCAGCTGGATGTCCCTCAGGAGTTGGTCGCTGTCCAAAAGCAGAGCTAAAAAAGAGAGTGAATGTTGCCACATGAATGATAATGTTGGTCTGTAACTGCTGGATATATAAAAAAAATACAAAACCAAAAACCTGTTTGCTCACCATATCTACTTAAAAGTTCATGACATGTCAATGTTGTGTTCACAACTTGTTTCTGCTGCTTCCAAGTGCCCCCCCCCCCTCCCAAAAAAAATCAGTTATTACAGGTTTAAGAGATTACAAAGATAACACAAAGTTGTGTTTAACAGCCAAAAAAGAATATCCACATAGTCCATGATCAAAATAAAACGGTATTAAATCCAAGCAATCCATAAGAAGAAGTTGTAGCTAGTTTTACCGGCAGAACAACCCACTCTTCTAAAAATGATATGCCACTATTTTGCCGAGAGTCGGTTTTGTTCAAAATGTTCAGTAACACCTATGTTTTTTAATCAACATAATAAAAACGCATACAACCTCTACCCTGCACGGGATAAGCAGGTATAGGTAGTAGACGGATGGAAAATCCATTTGGAGCTGTCCCTTTTCTCTTTTATCCAAACGTTTGTCATGCTCGCATCCACATGACAACTCTTATTGTTGGGGTCATGAGAATTATAGTGCCTTAAAAGAAGGTCACGGGCCAGAAAAGGCTGACCAACGTTAGCCTTGGTGTTCCTTTAAAGACCAATGTTCTCCTATTCACTGCTCCTTTAAAGACCAATGTCCTCCTATTCGCTGCTCCTTCAAAGACCAATGTCCTCCTATTCGCTGCTCCTTTAAAGACCAATGTCCTCCTATTCACTGCTCCTTTAAAGACCAATGTCCTCTTATTCACTCTTCCTCTGCAGACCAATGTCCTCCTATTCACTGCTCCTTTAAAGACTAATGTCCTCCTATTCACAGCTCCTTTAAAGACCAATGTTCTCCTATTTACTGTTCCTTTAAAGACCAATGTCCTCCTATTCACAGCTCCTTTAAAGACCAATGTCCTCCTATTCACAGCTCCTTTAAAGACCAATGTTCTCCTATTTACTGTTCCTTTAAAGACCAATGTCCTCCTATTCACAGCTCCTTTAAAGACCAATGTCCTCCTATTCACAGCTCCTTTAAAGACCAATGTTCTCCTATTCACTGTTCCTTCAAAGACCTATGTCCTCCTATTCACTGCTCCTTTTAAAGACCAATGTCCTCCTATTCACTGCTCCTTTAAAGACCAATGCCCTCCTATTCACTGCTTCTTTTAAAGACCAATGTCCTCTTATTCACTCTTCCTCTAAAGACCAATGTCCTCCTATTCACTGCTCCTTTAAAGATCAATGTCCTCCTATTCGCCGCTCCTTCAAAGACCAATGTCCTCCTATTCACTGCTCCTTTTAAAGACCAATGTCCTCCTATTCACTGCTCCTTTAAAGACCAATGTCCTCCTATTCACTGTTCCTTTAAAGACCAATTTCCTCCTATTCACTGCTCCTTTAAAGACCAATGTCCTCCTATTCACTGTTCCTTTAAAGACCAATGTCCTCTTATTCACTCTTCCTCTAAAGACCAATGTCCTCATATTCACTGTTCCTTTAAAGACCAATGTCCTCTTATTCACTGCTCCTTTAAAGACCAATGTCCTCTTATTCACTCTTCCTTTAAAGACCAATGTCCTCCTATTCACTGCTCCTTTAAAGACCAATGTCCTCCTATTCACTGTTCCGTTAAAGACCAATGTTCTCTGAGTCACGTCACCTGGCTAAATAAGGATTTAGGAGAGGATGTACCGAGTAGATTCACCAAGGAAATGTCATCGTTGAGACAAATCCCTCACAAGCACCGAGCAAGGCCAGTCAGTAAGAAAAAACAGACACAACACACTATCCATATTATCCTGCTGCTTACTGGTTTACCTACTTTGCTAATTAGCAGCAGGCCTTTTGTAATTATTCTCGCAGTGGCCTGACTACACTGTTCATATAGTGTATTCTGCAAAATCCTCTAGCTAGACCCTGGTGTCAGACACATACGTAACAGATCAGCCGTCTTAACGACCTTTTATTGCCCATGGTTGTACTATGGACCTTAGTCAGCAATAGAGTGAATTGATTAATTGTTGAGATGGAATTCGCCACAAGCAAGCCAGAGTGTGGTCAGAGCCAGTGACTTCCTTGCAGGGTTTGTACCACTGTCATAATTGTATGTCAGCTGTGCTGCCCTAAGCTAATCTGCAAAAAGTGTTTTCAGAACTGGTTTTTGACTAGTCAATCATTAGTGTTAGGTATATTAGGCATAATCAAATTCAGACCTTTTTGTTATTTAAAAAGGTCCCATATTCTGCTCATTTCAGCTCTATTTTTTTTCTTCTGGGACACTCCACTAGAGCAGCTTTGCATGATTCACAGTTCAAAAAAAGTCCTGATTTCTCTTCTCCTGGCCCTTTCTGCAGCCCCTCAGTCCCCCCCCCCCCCCCCCCTCTGTCAACTGAACAACCTCCAAAAACCTGAAGAGTAGTTCCTGAGCAGAGCGCTCCAATAACAGACTGAGCGGGTGGATGAGTGTCCCTGTACTTGGTGGGCGTGCTGTGATTGGAGCAGATGACCTGTGGGGCGTGGCTGAGTGCGGTGACTGTATAGTTGTGACATCACAACCTTACGGAAGTCCCGACGGCTCGTTTAAAGGCGCAGTGTCTGAATACAGGCTGTGTGCTTTTCTCCGTGGACTGAGCGTTTTGATGCTTTCACAGTATTTATACAGCACTGAGACCTGCTTTATAATCAAACAAGACATGGAGAGCTCACTTTCTACAATATGGGACCTTTAACTCTTTGTTTCCTGGCTTTGCAGCTTCCATATACAAACTGCAAACACTCCACTGTGCTCCATTTAAACACAGAAAGAATACAAAAGAGTCAAAAGCAGACCTTTCAAAATAACTAATCCAACGAAGGCAGCGTTTTTATATTTGAAAGAGCTGTTCCTGACTCTTTGAGTAGTTAGTTCATATTATTATTACTGCAAGCAATACAGACCTATTCAGCCATCAAGCATCTCCCGTCTAATTGGATTGTTTCACTCCTGTAACTTGTATCTGAAAATATAAAATGTCTAATTGGAACTTGGTATCAGCAGATACTTGAGTTTCAGATCAGAATCCAATGAGTTCTGCCATAATACAATTGAGTCTACTTTTACATAATCTGGTTGATTGGGGGAAAGTTACTCCGCTATTGTTCAATTTTGACTTAAATTTGTACTTTACTTGAGCATTTAGATTTTATTCTACTTTATACTTCTACTCCACTATATTTAACAAAGAAATATCTGAGTTTTTACTCCTCTACATTGACTTGAAAGCAACGGTTACTTTACAAGTTGAGAATGAATTTAGGGCCGCGACATTCCCCCCCCCCCTTGTCGGTTAATCTCATGATCGTTTCCTTAATTCACTGATTAATCGTTTGGTCTATGAAAACGTCTGAACACAGTGAAAGAATGTCGATCACGGTAGTGGCGTCTACAAATGTCTCAACAGCCCAAAACCCCAAAGATAATTAGTTTAAGATGATGTGACTGAAAGAAAAGCGGCAAATCTGTTGTTAGGGAAGCCAACTGGCTGGACCCCAAAATGCAGACACAAGAACACAGGTTCAGAGTTCTGAAACAATGATTTATTGTTAAATGGAGAAGAGAGAGAGAGAGAGAGAGTGTTCCGGGGGATTCGTAATGCAGGCTGGATGGACCGTGGTGGTTGGAGCAGACCAGAGATCCACAGGAACGGAGCTGAGATGAGAAGCAGGCAGGCAGGTGCAGGTGCAGGTGAACCGGGGTCTGGGAGACATGGAGAGAACAGGCATAAATCACTGAGTACGAGCAGGTTAACTTAAGCACAAGGAGCCACACAAATTAACCCACGGTAAGGTAACAGACGATCTGAGGACGAGTGGAGAGCTGAGCTGGTCTTTTATACTGGAGTGGTGCAGATGGCTTGATTGGATGATCTGAAGCAGGTGTGTGGACAGGTGAACTGGAGTAACCTCCTTGTCTCCGCTTGGTGGCAACCCTCCAAGAGAGACAGACAGGAAAAGCTGGAACCAGACCAGAGAATGGTTGGCATAAAAAAAAAAAAATGACGAACTGATTGTCAAAATAGTTGCTGATTGAATTTTCTGTCTGAGCTGTGTCACAAATATAATGTATTGCTTTATATATAACTACCTAACAGTATATAAAAGTAGATCAAATTCTACTCCACCTCGACCGGCTACAACAATGAAATGCTTAACGTATCCCAAATGGTAATCTAATGATATGCATGAGAACAAAGATATAAAACGACATTGACAGAGGCTGTTCCTCCTCCATAAGGAGTACTTCAAGTACATCTAGCTGTTCAGAGTATCACTTTGAACGCAGGACTTGTTGTGGAGTATTTTTTCACACTGCTGCATTGCTCAAAGGATCCGAGTCCCTCTTCCACCGCGGTTTGTGAGTAAACGCAG
Organism: Enoplosus armatus; assembly: GCF_043641665.1. Classification (NCBI taxonomy): domain Eukaryota; kingdom Metazoa; phylum Chordata; class Actinopteri; order Centrarchiformes; family Enoplosidae; genus Enoplosus; species Enoplosus armatus. The sequence continues at coordinate 22,571,785 of NC_092191.1, read as the reverse complement.
AGAGGGATCATTCATAGTATTGCCGCTGAGCAACCGAAACTGTTTTTATTTGCTGGGAGGGTCAACGAGTCGCCCTGGCAAGTACGTCAGCAGCAGTCCTCATGCTGTCTATTTAGGTTTGGCCAGCTGTATGCTGATACACTATTCAAGGCAGCGCAGCTTGTGTGCGCGGTGTGGTCTGCTGCCCCGCGAGGCTGACAAGATGGACAGGGTGGAGCTTTTTAGCACAGGCAAAGGTCGCGGCTCATGTAATTGGAACCTGCAATAGCCGATGATCATAGATTTTACAATGACAGAGTCACTTTATTATTGGCTCGCTGACCCGGATGAAAGGACTCTCATCTGACTCGTTGTTCCAAACAGACGGTGGAGGGGGAGAATTTGTTCTGACATGGTGTTATTGTTTGAAACGCAAGCCTGCTAAGCGCACCATGGGGTGAACAAATGCACAGTATGTGGTTTTCCATGGATATGGGTTTTTGACTTTTGTCCTTTTTTTAAAGCTATGCTATCATTTTTTATGTGAAGCAATCGTAGCGTCTCTCAGCTCATCGCTTCGGTTTTACCGCCTGCAATTTTACTGTTCTGTTTTGCTCTCACTGTTCTCACCAACCGTAGTTTATGGCTTGTTCCACTGCCCCAAGTGGCGGTTTTAAAGGGGACTTATTAGGCTCATTTCCAGCTCTATATCTTCACTTTGTGGTTCCACTAGAGTAGCTTTGCATGAAAAGTCCTGATTTATCTTCTACTGGCCCTTCATGCAGCCCCCTCAGTTCACCCTCTGTCTGAAACAAGCCGTTTGAGCTCCTGTCTCTTTAAGGCCCCCCCCTCCCTAGAAACCCACTTTCTTCTGATTGGCCGGCCAAGTTCTGGAAGTCTTTGGAAGAATTTCCAAAGGCAAACTGTGAACCTAACGTTACTAAGCAACGTTGACATAAACATAAACATCTGGTCTGTCCCTGGAGCAGAGACACCATATAAGGACAGCCGTGCCTATCTGACATCACATAGACACGGCGGTTGAAAAAACTGAAACGGAGCGTTCAGAGCAGTCTGAAGCCTGAGCTTTTGGCTCACAGGGATTACTTACATACATTATTTGGCAACTTTGGCAACATTTACTATGAATATCCAACATTGTAACATTATAAATATGACAGAAAATAAGGAAAAGCACAATAGGTCCTCTTTAAGTAAGCCCACACATGGGGGCTTTAATATCTAGGGCTGCAAGACTTAACCAATGCCTTGGAATCAGATGTGCAGCTGTAACCGCCCCAAAATATATAACCATATACTCTATAGTGGGGTGTCTTTGGCTTTTTCCACAATTACAGATAATTACTTGTCACCATATTTATTTATCAACTGCCAGTTATCCAGTTATTATCAGCGATCATAACATTGACATTTGTGCAACAGTGCATTGATGCTGTTCTCCATAAGTTCCAAGAGCCACATTGATGGGACATGCATGTCTGCACCCTTGACTGGTGGAAGGGTTACACGAGGCTACTGCATTCACATAAATAAACATGTTCAAATCATTCCAGGGGCAAAGGCTATTTCAGAGTGCTCTGAGTATTATTTATGAATAAGAACACTTTGTTAGCACTGAAATCATCAGACGCATTAGGAATCACCACATCTAGGCATAGTCCCCTTTAAGATCTTATCCATTTACAGTCAGGAAAACAATGTTTTCATTCATTCCGCAGTGTACACACACACAGAGACAAACACACAGACGCGCTGATTGCTGATGTTGACGCAAGTGCCACTTAATAAATGAAATGTTGGCCAGTGACGTCTTTTTTTTTTTTCCTCACCAAGGTGATGGCAGCTGATGATTACATACTGAGCCATTAACAAGATTTTCCCTTTTAATCTGGCAAAGATTCATTTAAGGCCAATTATAATATTTTCAAGTAACATGCTGCACCATTTGATAGGAGCATAGAGGTGCTCGTCCTTTTCTTAGTTAGTACTTAGGATCAATGACCACATTGACTTTTGAATTTTTATGTCGAACGTTTTGCACAGCAGTGTCAGACATATTACAAAAATCAAGATTGTCAGCTCTCATGTCCTTCTCTGAAACGCGTACTTGGAGATGATGTGTGGAGACTGAAATGACACAATGAAAAACAACTTGAAACAATGGCATGTACATGTACACAACGTGAATATTGTGCGCAGTCGTGTTTTTACCAGAAAGAGTGAAGTGTCCGCCCCCCGACAGACTAATCTCTAGATAAAACTCCATGCATATTACATATAATGTATATTGGAAAAGATAAAGACTGCATACTGGAATTGAATAGTCACATTTGAAAACATAATGCCAGTAGATAGATATGAAAAAGATATGGTATTAAAAGATATGTTGATGCGTTTTGCAGTATGTGAAAAGTTGTAGTGGTATATGTGCAATGGCCACCACTGTATTGCAAAATATAATTAAAATGTTGTTTTTTTACATTACATAAATACATTTGTAAGTACAGATGAATGTCAATTTCACGCGTATCCATGTCATTTATCCAAAACATTTTGAACCTGCAACACTTTGTGCGCACCTTTTTTTTTTTTCTGTTTTTTTTTCATGACTGGATGAACTGCTGAAGTGTTGAAGAGCTGACAGGCTCGTCTTTTACTTGCACCTGTTAGAAGAGAGCACTACAGAAGTGGGGCCGTCTGTGGTCCCAGGAAGTCGTGTGGATCAAGGTCATTTATTTGTCATTACACTATGGAACCTACGTTCTTGCCCCTTCATGTGTCACCCATGCAGAACACAGATTATAGAATAAAACCGAAATAGATAAAACAATATATACAGTTACTTATATACATATATTCATCTGCACGTTAGCACCCAGTAATTGATAATAATTCTGTAGCGCACGTTTTGAATTTGCATCTGGGGGAACGTAAACAGCAGCAACGGTCTATCAGCTATAAGCGAAACATCACCTTTGACTGCATTTGCACACAAGGCATCATTGATGTAAACGGAGTCCGCTGTATTCCCACGACATCCGCCTCCCTTCTTGTGTTGTGCCGGCGTGGAACACGCCCCGCCCATTGAATGCCCATTGAATTGAATGCAGTAGCTCGATCCAGGATGTTGTGTGGGCTGTGTCGTGGTATAGCCTTAAGTCTAAGCATAGCCGGCCCATCCCATTAAGCAATATAGAGATAGAAAGAGATCATACTCTATTATTGATTACGCCTAATATGCTTATTGTTGCACTGTTAATTGCAGTTTGTGTGGTTATACATAGATAGATAGATGGATAGATTTACTATTATATTATTATGACCAGTGGTCAATGTGGTCCTTGCGGTCTGTTGTGTGGTCCTAATCCACCACACACCTCCTCTGTCTTTACTCCCTTTCTTTGGCCGTGTTGTACACTTTCGTTGGCTATTAATGCATTGCTTTTACCCGGCTAACGTGCTACTCACTGTCAAACGTTGCCTGGGAAAATGCTAACATAAGCTCTTCCGGTCTGCGCGTCGTAGATCTGATTTAGTAATTAAGATGAAGAACTACTATGTAGGAATGGTCAAACTTCTCGCTGATGGTCTCGTTTGCTTATGGGGGTCATATAGAGGCGTCAGCACTACATTGAGACTGTTTCATGACCAGTTAGAAATCCCTTGTAGTTGCTTTTAAGTCAAATGGTAGCATGACTTGGAGAGAGTTATTCTATATAACTTGGACACGGGCCCTTCACGTTGGTCGGACAAGAAAGTCGCGTCAGTTTTGGGATCTTAAGCTTTGATTATTATTGGTAATGTCGTCACGTAATGTTAAAAATGTCAACTCCTGCATATAGAAATTGGCTTGTTATTAGTAGAACTATCACTGTTGTGGTTCCAAATATCCCTGGCACGCGTACAAATGTCATCGTGGATCATTGAAACATTACCGTCATGGGTAGAAATATCACCACCGAGTGTACAACATCCAACCCGCAGCTATGAACGTCATTATTTTGGATAAAAAATGTCATGTCATGGATGGATGGAAACATGCCTGTTACAGAGAGAAACACTGTCAACATAAATGTGGGGGCCGCGTCTAACGGACACCTCTAGGACCTCTTCTAGGAACGGGCTTAGAAGTGTGATCAGGTGAAGGATGCTATACATCAAAGGCAAGCATGGGGGCTTTAATCCGTTCTATTACATACCCACCCTGGCTAGCATAACAAATGCAACGTGTCTGCGAGGTAGTTTATGTTTGTACTGTCAATTCTGCTCCTGACTTAAATAAATATTGCCACGCCGCAAAGCGTTTGCTGGTAACGATGAAGTTTCACACACGTGCTGTATACATTGCTGGCAGACAGTTCAGTAGGTTCTTGCACAGATGCCCCGCCTTACAATTTTTCTGCTTCGGTGGTTTCAATTGACTTTGCGTCACTCCCCCTTCTTCAGTGACGCCTTCAGCATCTTATGTCTTATAAAAATATCACTTGTGACTGCCTCACTTGCCCGTTTATAAAGGAGACAAATAAAGAAAAGATTAGCATTGCTCTGAGGCTCATTTGATTTACCTGACTGGAACGCATGCAGCAAGTGTCCAATTATGACAGACAATACGTGGACAAATTTGACTACACGTGATCACAAAGCTGGCATAATGCATTCATTCTCATGCTAACAGTTTGGTCCCCTTCTGCATTCCTGTTACACAACGATTCTCTTACTGATCGCCCTCTCTCTCTCTCTCTCTCTCTCTCTCTCTCTCTCTCTCTCCTGCTCCCAGGAAAGCCCTGAATGGTCCACAGCAGTGAGCAGGAAGTGTCGACCTCGGCCACTCCTCCAGCTTGGCGCTATGGGATCATCCACATTAGGAAAGGCAGCATCTCTTGATGCTCTCTTAAATGAGTGCATTTGTGTATTTGGTGAGTGACCAGCGTGACTGAATTGCAGACCACGGCTGCGTGACCTACCTACCTGACAAAGTGGGCATAGATTGGGACCCAGACCATCAGGGCCTCCAAAGGCCCCAGGTTTCACTGTGCGGCCATTCGTTTTGTACTGATTTGATCATTGAACTGCAATGGAAGGGGCTTCAAGGCGGCTTTTGCATTTGTACCCAATCTTGAGGCCCTGTCTATTATTATTAAATCTACTTTTAATATCATATTTTAATACCTTTTAATAATTCATTAGTGTCAGTGATACTGGTACTGTTCGGGTGGCTTGAGACTGAAAGTTTACTCAAACCGGCAGAAACAGTGTTTTTGTTGGGGACTATTTACTACAGTGAATCCACATTTGGTGCTCCAGTGAGTATTTAGGGCAGCAGGACGGTGTATGTGGGACTGAGTCAAAATAGACTGTGTGTGTGTTCCTGATAATGAGGGGACTCATTGATGTGTTTTTTAATAGTTTTTAACAGTTGAATAAGATATATCAGGCTTTGGATACACACACACAACACTTGTTAGTAGGATGCTGGTGTTGGTTTGGGTTTTGGGTTGGTTTCATGGGATTGGCTGACATGCAAAAAATATAGAATATCACTAGAATTTACTATCGCTAGGAATCATGTTTTAAGACATGCAAGTCAGAAAACAGTTCAACTTTGGTGACGTTTTGCGACTCCCCTCTCTCCACAGATGACAGTGGGGAGCTGCAGGCCAACCTGCTTCCTCGCAGCCTGCTGCTGATGCATCGCTGGTATGTCACATCCTCAGAACTGGCGGGAAAACTACTGATGATATATCCCATCGGGCAGAAGGCCTGCAGGAACTGTATTATACGTAGAGCTTTAACAATATGCCATTGTATTTCAGCTGGTGGACGATAAACGATTCCTCCCCTTACAGGAAGGACAACCTCAGTCTGTTATTTTGCTAATGGAATTCTAATCAATCCCCTTAAGTGAAGATAGCATAGCACTTGATGTTTCATTCCATTGCAGTGACTGTCTTTCCCTCACCTTTTCTCTTGCTGTGCACTGTATGTTAATGTGGACGGAGCATTATTGATCCTGTCCTGTATGAATGTCCTTGGATTTGCTCAGTAAGTGCTGTCAGATGTCAGACAGTTATATGGAAGCTCCCTTTCTCTTAACCTCCTGGAAATCTCTCTGACAGTTGTTACTGTATTTGGCATATACTGTGCAGTATGTGCGTATGGTTAAAAGTAACGGCCAATGTGTTGGGGGGGGTTTCGGTGTAGCCAGCATGTATCCAGATAATGGATAACGGATATCTGGGCCTTCCAGAGACTTCCTCTTTCGTGCTCTTTCTTTGCAGTTCGATTAGCAATCTCGGAACCGACTATCGCCTGACATCGATTTGAATGCAGATACATTTTACATACATACATAAAAAGTTGATCTCTAGGTTTCCGAGATTGATAAAAAGCTCAATGGCTGTTGTTTACCTGCACGCATGGGCGTAATTTATTCACTTTTGTGATTTCCTAAAATTGACCCCACCACTAATTTGATATCAAAAAGGGTTAACTCACTCATGTTTCTATTGGTGTTTGTTGGCTTTGAGTGCACTTTGAATCAGGAACAGCTCCGTCAGAGGAGAGAGCTTGAGACAGTCCAGGCTGTGCGTCGCAGGTACTTTTGCCTTCTGTGATCATAACGTAATATCAGATTAAACACGTTGATTGTGCAGTGATAGGAACCACAGCTGTCCTGGGCTGGCAAACTGGTTAGCATTGGACCAACAGTTAGGCATATTTACGTTATACTAGAAGCTAGTATAAATGGAAAATGGTTATATAGCACTTTTCAACCTTCCCAAAGCGCTTTACCGATCATGTCTCATTCACCCTCATCGATGGCGACCGAACTGCCATGCAAGGTACTGGCCTCCATCAGTGTCTTGCTCAAGAGCTAACCGCGCCGCCATGCTGCCCAATACTTGGCTAACATTAATGTTGCGGTCCCGGTGTGCTGCAGGGTGATTTTGTGCCATTGCTTTTGACTTGGCTAGCATTAACTGTTCTCGTTCTTCTCATGTCGACATTATACTAAACAAGAGGAGCATTAGTGATTCTTCCAGGATTGCTAGTTTGCTATTCTGTCTTCCCCAGTTCGAAACCCCATCTGTGTGGCTACAGGGATACACTACGTTACATTATTTCCTCTTAATTCAGTAGTCTGGATTAGCGTCATGGACGCCAAGAAAAAGAGACATAAGGTAAGGTATGTAAGTTACCTTATTATCTAGGGTTGTGTCGCAAGTCAGGAGTTACATTCGCTTTCATGCAGCTTTGTTGTTGTTACTATGAGCTGTAATATTACCTCAAAGAGCACGTCCTTCTGATTTGAGCATCTTTTTAAACCCGTTTCTACCATCGTTCGTTCATGAGTGCAATAACGGAGTGGCCTTTTTTCTTTTTAAGTTAAGGTGGAAGCCAGAGTGCCTCAGATATCAAAACCTTTAAAGACCTTAAATAAGGAGAGATCAATTGGAAGTGTGCGAAAATATTCTCTCAGGTTAGCAACGGAGGAAGACTTCAGCGGTCAGACTTCGTCCGTGTGAAATATCTCCATGAAGCTTGGACCCAAGAGGACAGAAGACAGGACAGGACTTCTTAGAGTCTGGTGGTGAGGTCGTGGAGCCAGCAGAGGGAAGACGGGAACCTCTGTCGCTCTACAATAACATCGCCTGACTTCCTCATTTGCTCCCGTCGTAATTATAATATGAATACCAGTCTTTGAGTGTGATTATTATTATTTTCCTTAATGTGCTGATTTGTCATACATTGCAGTGTATTAGTTTGTCAAATCTTGGAGAGAAAAAACAAAATCCTTAACTTAACCCCACGTACCGTGCCTGCAAAGGTGACAACTGCCAGAGAACCAGGCTGAAGATTTGTTATTTAATGAGGTAAGGTGCAACACATGCATTCATCCATCCTCACCGGGATATCTAAACCCAAGACCACAAACAATACCCTGGCTAACTTAACCGCATTTCACCTTATGTCACACCTTTTTTTTGTTGTTGCAGTTATTGACCCAGAGCTTACAGTTTCACATGCAACTCCAGTTTACACAGTTTCATGGTTTCACACTTGAAAATCAGAGGCCACAGTTAGTTGTCCTCCTCACAATGCTCGCTGAGCATTGAATTGCTTTTGTTTTGACCTTAATTCAAGCCAGTGACTAACCCCGCGTTTTAAGGACAACACATCTTTGGAGCAAAGGGTCACAAAGGGTGGGGACATCCCACAATTCCAAGTTGAAAATGTGAAAATGAGCGGTACGGAACTTCCTGCACCACAATATAGGGACATGAGTCACAAGGGTCACTGTGTGGCTCAGTGAAAAGTTCTTTGGAGCTAAAATTAGACCATTTCCATTCTTGCGCAAGTTTATGTCACCATCTTCTCAGTGTCCAAATGTTTGCTGCTGAAATCTATGTGTGTGTGTGTGTGTGTGTTCAGGTACTGGATAGTGACATTCCCTGCAGAGTTCAACCTGGACTTGGGTCTGATCCAGATAACGGAAGAGTTCAGAGATGTTGCTGCTCAGCTCGGCTGTGAGGAGCATTTCAAACTCCTCGACATCTCCACCATGTAAGACTCCAACCTCACCCTAAAGTAGAACTAATCTCAATTCCAGCCCTGATAAGTGGTGAAATGAGTGGTGGTATTGTTGTGCAGCTGCTACATGTATGAACGAATGAATGAATGAAAATTGTCATCCTTTTAGTCCGTCGTACGACTGGATGCGCAAGTTGACCCAGCGGAAGAAGCAGGCCAAGAAAGGCAAGGCCTCGCTGCTGTTTGACCACCTGGAGCCCATGGAGCTGGCCGAGCATCTCACCTTCTTGGAGTTCAAGTCCATCCGGAGGATATCGGTACGTCCATGAGCGGTCCTGCTTCTGTCCAATTGTCCAATGATTTCTTTTTTTTTTGCCACGCTAGCCCCGGTGCTCAAGGGTTGGCCCGCCATTCGGTCGGGCCGCCCAGACTTTGGTTCAGACGGAAATGTTTCTGCAACTATTGAATGGATTGCCATGACATTCGGAGCTAGTTGGCACATTTTAAACTAAGATGGTGAACATTGCAAACGTTAACCGCTAAAGATCAGATGATGTTAGCATTTAGCTCAAAGCAATCTCCCTCATTTTCACAAAATGAAATAGAAAATCATTATGTCTCCATTGGCTGTTACAAATATAGGCTTGATCTGAATGTAAAAAAATAAAAAAATAAACTTTCCTCCAAGATTTTGATTAGCATTCAATCGGATTATTAATGGGTAGGCTGTTTTTATAGTGGAATGTCAGGAACACCATGTATAGGCTAATATAAGGTACTAATGGTGTTAATGTGTATACAACAATGATGACTGATACATGTTCGGGAAAACCTAATGAAGACTGAAGGTAGTTGTGGGCACATATTTGGTTTTGGGCCATCAATCAAAAACATTGATATCGACATAATGTGTTTTTTGTTTTTGCTGTTCTCTAATGAAACAATGTCTTAATTGCCACTTATTTGAATAACCCTAAATATATAGTTAACAAGGTCTAATATGGCAAAGCAGCATGCAACCATGTAAAGCAAGACTATGTACCATATGAAAGACGATACGGTGCACTCTTCCTCTTAAAAGGACCTTTTGAGAAATAAAATTATGATAAGTAGCTTATGGTGGCTTATGGCTCATGTTAGCTAATGTTAGACAGATGTTGCTGTGTATCTGACATTACTGAGTCAGCTCTATGACTTGGCCAAAGCTAAGGAAGACATGATGACTTTTCATGAAGTTTTACCATCACATTACATTTCGAGGCCCAACGAAATACACTCCCTGGGTGAACCATGCGCCACGCTGATAAAAATGTTCCCGAAGAGCCCTTGGGAAGCCGAGCACCTTTCTGTAGAGCTTTGATGTGAAGCTGCCTGGCCTCCGGGTGGACTGCCTTGCCTCCCACTGGCCAGGTGGTTAATTGGTAACAATGCCAGCAAGAAGATCAAAGTTTACATTCAGTGCATTATTGGAATTGTGATCAAACTGTGAACTGATGAAATTAGCACTTTGAGTGTGTGTGTGTTTTTAGAAGATTTACAAAATATCATTCAGTATCTGATGTGTATGACACCGCGAACTTCCTCTAGCCACATTTCCAGTTATAAATATGAAATACCCAAAACTTACTGGCAGATTGCCATGTAATGTACATCAGTTATTCCAACAGTTTCTGTTTAGGAAATTCCATGAATGTATCAACTGTGATTTAACAGGCAAATGACAGAGCCGTGGAATTTGAGTAGTACATCGGTGCTCCCAAGGGGATAAATCCTTGATAACACAGCACTTTTTTCGAGTTTATTCTTTCTATTGTTAGGTGCAGTGATCATACCAGGCTTTAGGGGCCCTCTGAGCCCAGGAACCTGGAGATTAGATTGAAAATTGACGGCTGGATATCTGATCTGTGGCGCCCTTTTTGTCCCCCAGTTCACTGATTACCGGAGCTATGTGATCCACGGCTGCCTGGTGGACAACCCGACCCTGGAGCGCTCCATCGCTCTGTTCAACGGAGCCTCGCAGTGGGTCCAGCTCATGGTGCTCAGCAAGCTAACGCCTCAGACACGCGCGGAGGTCATCACCAAATACATCCATGTGGCTCAGGTAAGACAGGGACGAGGCAGCACTGCGGTCCCCCACAGAGCATTTCCATCTTCAGACACTTTTCATTCGACACTCAAGCTACCATTTGGACACGGGGGAAAGGGTTAGGGAAACATTCAATCTGTAATGGTGTAATGAAAACTTATGTAGAAACAGGAGTGTTTCAGTAACATAAATTTAATGCGAAAATGACAACATCCGTATTTGTGTTTTGCACAAAAAGAGTGAAAGACAGAATTTTACAAAGACTTGAAAGGATATGTCCAAGCCAGACTTGTTGAACCTGCATTGCAGCATCTCACTGGGGTTCAATAGAGGCTGTCCTATGCACCACTATTAATGATAGAAAACATTTTAAACAAATACAAATACAAAAAAAAAAACTATTTATAATGTTCGATTTTGAAGTCATGTTTTTACCATTCCATTTGTGCTCTATCCTTTGTTTTATTTCTAAACTGATTTACAATGTGATCTATCCAAGGTAGCATATCATTAAAGACCACTCATACACATGTATAATGATAACTGCAATCAATAACACAACCCCCTTTTTTTTTTAAATTTCTTTCATGAACATTTAAATTAAGTACATTTATATGTCATGACATGAATGGGTGCACTTGAGTTATCCTTCCATCTGAAAAGCAGTTACTATTCATTGTAGGTTTGTAGATGTTGTTTTTAATCTTCATCTTATGAGAGAGCTAAAGAGCTTCTCCATCTGTACTGAAAGGAATGGATCAGTGTCGCAATCACAGACTCTCAGAGATCCTGTCTCCTGTCGAGGAGTACTGAGACTGTCTGCAGACGGGCTCAAGGATGAAGTAATTTAACGCGCACGCCATCAGCTGTAGGAGCGTGCTGCACGGAATATTATGGATTGTTTGTTTTGTTTGATCAGTTAGAATGGCAGAAGAAGTGATAGCATTTATCTCGAGTCTGCTACTCCCGGTATCTAGCCTTTCGCTGTCGGTATCGGTGTTGTAGCATGAGGCTCTTCTCCTTATACACAGCTTCCCATCCCAGCTCAGTTCCATAACCAAGTATGCTGATGATACAACCATAATAGGCTTCATATCCAAAATCGACCAGAAGGTAGCCCAAGCAGTCACTTGGTGCCTCGACATCAACCTCCAACATCCAAAACCCACGAACTCATCATTGATTTCAGGCACAGCGCCCCACCCAAATCTAACTTACATATCTCAGATGAACCCATGACCGTCACATACTCAGATTTTGACATTTCGCTCTCTGTCACCAGAAACTTCTGCAGCTGCAGAACTTCAACACTCTGATGGCGGTGGTGGGGGGACTGAGCCACAGCTCCATTTCTCGACTGAAGGAGACTCACCCTTATCTGGCCCCGGAAGTTGTGAAGGTCGGTCAATAGCAGCCTTTAGGTTGCATTTTAATGTACTGTATATCCACACGCATCACACATGCATTCCCGCAGCATATGAATGTACATTTATATTTATATTCATACATTCACATTATATTACATTTTATACAAGGCATTGTTATATCAAGGTCTGGGTGAATACTCGAATCTGATTGGCCGCAGGGTGTCCATTAATTCCTGATGAGAAGAAAGTCAATCTATCCATTCTATTTGAAGTGCAAAATCAACATGCAGCATGGTCCCAGTACTCTTTACAATTAAAAGAATACACAAGACAGAACATACAGCAAGCAAGCGAAATAATAAATAATAAATAATAAGACAATCACATTCAAAACATCAAATCTAAAGGGTTGAATATAATAAATAGGGTGTTCCGGTGTGTATGGTATAATTAGCTCAAATAAGGAAGGTGGTGCAAGTCCATGCAAGGCCTTATGAATTAAAAGAAGAACCTTGAAATCAGCTCCTGCGTTGAAAAGAGGCCAGAATGGGTGTCATATGATCAGGTGGCACAACTAGGAAGACCAGAGAAAAGGTCATTACAATAATCAAGTCTGGAAGATACAAATACATGGATTAAATAATAATAATAATGAAATTAAAGGCACCCATGTATCTTTTTTTCCCCCTTGGTCTGGACCAACTGAACCACATCTGCAATTGTGCTCTGCCATTGGTCAGAACTGCTGTAGCTCAGCAGAGCAGTTTTCTTTTCTGTGGAATCACAATTGCAATGTTCTGCCTCAGTTTGCACTCCTGCAGCAGTAAAAAACAACAACAATGGAAATTAGATATGACACACATGAACTGCTTTACTCGAGCAACGTTGCGTTTTGGCCGTCATACTTACCCAAATGTTCCTGCCCCTGCATCAGATCTGGAGCGAGATGACAGACCTGGTCTCTTCCAACAACAACTACTCCTGCTACAGAAAGGCCTTCAATGAATGCCAGGGCTTTAAAATCCCCATCCTGGGAGTGCACCTCAAGGACCTGATCGCAGTGCATGTAGTGTTCCCTGACTGGGTCGATGACAGTAATAAGGTGAACTTGGTGAAGATGCACCAGCTCTACATGACCTTCAATGAGCTGGTGTCGCTGCAGAGTGCAGTGGCCCAAGTGGAGCCCAACATGGACCTCATCTACCTGCTAACGGTGAGGGATAACCACTCCCACAGGAAAGAGATTGTTTTTATTATTATTTTTCACAGAATTTGCTTCTCCTCATTGCTTTCTGTCTTATGGTTCTTCTTCAGTTCATTCACTGTTTGGCACCGTAAGCATCAGCTACTGTGAATAGCAGGGCTCTACAAAGGATACAATTTGGCAAAATATCACATATTAGAAGAATGTTCATGAAAACATGTATACAGTGGAGAGTATGTGTTGTAATGGATTTACAGACAGTCTTGGGGGGTCTGGGATGAAGGCACAGCAGTGGTCAAGCATATTTGTAATGTCTTTGCATCTGGTGGGAGACAATATTTTAAATATTTTTTAGAGCTAGAATGCCTTAAAAGTAAGACACCGTCCTGTAATGTGCTGGGATCCTTTAGGTAATTGTAAGGACAGTTTCTATTCTGTGCTCTCTTAAGTACATTTTGGGGCAATACGCTCAAATGCTCATCTTGCCCGTCAAGCTCAGGATGTTTTCCTTGGTCAAAAGAAAATGACTGACGATTTGGTGCCACTTTCATTGATCTCTGGGGTAGGGTGGCTAATTCAGGCTTAAAATAAGTCACTTTTTATTCTTTTTTCTAAGACAAGATCAATCCAAGATATCTTTGGGAAACAGGCCCCTGATCTGATTGCTCGGACCAAAACCAGTTTAAAGCTGTGCTTGAGAAGCCCACACACTTTTTCCAGCCTATCAGCTAGAATGTTGCTACTGACACTGGGAAGCTGCACCTAGCTCCAGAATAGTGAGTTGGCCATTCACCAATGCAGTTTCACTACTAAACATTGCTCAGAAATCAGACTGGAGCTTCTCAAAGCCTTGTTTCCTCCAGGATATGGCTGACAAACAGTTGCTCTGCAGTGTACCGCTCTGTGGATTGCACTTGACCAATGGACAAGGAGCACCAAGTCGCTCTAATACAAGAGAGGACACTGGAACACTTTCGACCGTCCACACATAGAGCGCGGTTTATCACAAATATTCAGCAGTTTAACACATTACATGGACGTTAACTATGTTACTCTCAATTGTTCATTGATGTTTGAACTAATTATACCCACGATCCTTGTATTTTCAGCTTTCTTTAGACCTTTATTACACAGAAGATGAGATTTATGAGCTGTCATTGATAAGGGAACCACGCAATCCCAAATCATTGGTAAGTTTCAGCTGAAATTCAGTTTTTTTTTCTTCTATTTATTGAAGGGTTTAAGACCCCTTCAAAATATTACTTTTTAAATCCATAGTCTGGGTGTATTTGTGCTCTATCCTTCCTCACAGCCTACCTCTCCGACGACTCCCAACAAGCCACTGGCCCCACTGGACTGGGCCTCCGGTGTCACCACCAAACCAGACCCTTCTGTGGTCAATAAACACATCAGGAAGGTGGTGGATGTGAGTAGACATCATCCCTTTTTTTTGTTTTTTCATTATGCCTACAGAATACAGAAAAAACCCCCAGCTACTGCTTGGACAGATGTAGACGTGTGCGTGGTGTGAAATATTACCAGAGTAATTTATTTCTTGTCATTGGAAAGTCTGTGTTCAGGAATTATGACCATGACCATGATGGCTATATATCTCAAGAGGACTTTGAGAGCATCGCCGCAAACTTTCCCTTCCTGGACTCCTTCTGTGTTTTGGACAAAGATCAGTGAGTGTGGAACACTGAAAGTTATCGTTTTAAGTCAGATGTTTAAATGATTAAATACAGTAACTGCACTTTTGAGTCCAAACCCAGTCACGGCATGATGACCTGGCTTGCTAGAACAGCGGTTCTCAATCTGTGGCTTGCGCACCACCAATAGTACAGACCCTAAGTGGTCACATGTGGCAATGAATAATGAATGAATGAATAATTCGATATGTTTTGTCGGACCTGGTAAGACCGGAATGTTCTCTCTCTCTCTTTCTCCCAGAGATGGATTGATCAGCAAGGATGAGATGATGGCGTACTTCCTCCGGGCTAACCCGCTGCTCCAGTGCAAGATGGGTCCAGGTTTCATCCACAACTTCCAGGAGATGACGTACCTGAAGCCCACCTTCTGTGAACATTGTGCTGGATTTGTGTGTATCTCTAAGATTATACCACTGCGCGCCTTCCAGCCCCCTTAATTTTTCTCCTGTCAGTGAAAATATGCAATTAAATGGACGGGCCTGCTTTGAGCCAATTAGTCTAATTCCAAAAAAAAAAAAAATAAATGCTGTTGGGCATGACACATCTTTCAGGTTCTGCCACATAGGTACATGTCTTGTACCTGTTATGTATGGAAGCTTATTGCTGCCCCGCCAGAAAAAGGAAAACTGATCAGTATCATGTTAGAACGTGAAAAGTTTATTGTTATAACAAGGTATTTTCACTTTAGTATGACATACAAATTTACCACGTTTTAACAAGAAACTGTTCTTGTTAGTACGTAAAACGTTCCATGTTATAACATGCATACAGCTAACGAATGAGAAATTCTTCCTTCTTTCAAAGCCCCATATATTTCTAAATCCTTCTTGGTGTACGCATGCTTTTCACAATAAGTAAAATAACAGGAGAATCTCGCCATGTCTCAACCCAAACAAACCAAATCAAATCGCGTAAAAGAGCCACATTTCTCAATTTATCCGCTTTCCGCACACGTTTCCTCACTCAAACATGAGTTTCACGTTAAGACAATGTAAGTTATCGCCTTACAGCGACAAATTGTCTATTGTTATAACGTGATAAGTTTGTATGTCGTAATAACGTGAAAACATCATGTTATAACATCATACACTGGGTTAAAGGGAATGTTGTGATGACTTGTACCTTGTTTATGGCTTTAGGAACATGCCTCCGTGCTTTTATATTCTAATGTTATTGTATTTTCTGCACCCATCTTCCCCCTTCCCCTCACTTCTGGACCTGCAGCTCTGGGGAATCATCAAGCAGGGCTACAAGTGCAAAGGTATTGTTTCATTGCATTCTTCTGTAATAACCATCCAAACATTTACATTTACATTTACATTTTATTGGCATTATACAATACAGGATTGCACAGTGGAATGCAGTTGTAGCCCCATTCACGCTACACACACACACACACACACACAAACACACAAATATTAAAATATTTAAAATTAGAATAGAATAAAATAGAACAAAGTATCTAAAAGTAGTGCTAAAGGAAGAAATAAAAAGGAAAACAAAATTATATTTAAAAGACAAGGAAGATATACAGTTACTTATATACGTGTGTGTATGTATATATAATGTATAATTTCTGTACTGTTGTTTCTTTCATTCTGTAAATTTGTAAATTATAGTTGTGTCTTTATTGTTTTTATTTATTATATCTTGATTTTCTACTTATGTCTCTGCTATTGCACTATCCTGTATGCTGCTGTA
The DNA here is from genome assembly GCF_043641665.1 of Enoplosus armatus. Lineage (NCBI taxonomy): Eukaryota > Metazoa > Chordata > Actinopteri > Centrarchiformes > Enoplosidae > Enoplosus > Enoplosus armatus. The sequence goes on along the minus strand of NC_092191.1, from coordinate 22,555,186 downwards.
ACAATGCAAATGTCCCCACTGAGGGATGAATAAAGGATTATCTTATCTTATATATAGTTTTGTGGAGCACAAAAACACACTTTAAGACAGCTCTCTTGAAAAAAATATATTTTTTGACTTTCCATCATATTCACGTTAATGGCAGCCACATGTGGCCACAAAAAGAACGATGTAGCCTCAAACAGGCCTTTGAAAGAAAATAGTACAATTATTAGTACAGTTACGGTACAGTATTGAGGTAAATTATATTTTGTAAAAGATGTGAGATAACGCGATATAAAACATCACTAATCACATTATTGTGAAATTGTGCAATTGTAACTTAAAAACTGAGGTAAAATTAATTAAACAATGTATTGGTAAATAAGTGCATAATAAAGGATTCATCAACCTTAATAAGACATTGTTCTCGCTTTAGATCCGGTAGCTGCAAAAAGCGAATAGTTAACTACTAATAAATGAATAATATATATATTTTTTAACCTTAATAAAGCAACAAAAAAAGCTTAGTAAGTCATTTTCAAACATAGGGAAGATGGTGGGTCATGTTCGGCCATTGCACAGTCCGTTTTTTCCTGTTCCTGATATGTCGGACTTTGACGGGTTCACACGCTGACGACATCTGTTATGACAAGGAACAGGAAATGTACCTTTCTTTGATGGATGTTTAAGCTCTTGCAATTGTAACTTAGCGTACTTGACGCTTTCTTAGAACTTTCAAGTGCATGCGGCAGTTGCCAAAAGAAATGAAATGACTCGATTACAGCATAAATATTGGGCCAGTGAGCGAAAGAAAGACAGTCTGCAGCGGTGGGGATGTGTACATTATGTTATGGACTTTTCAGTTCAAAAGATAAAAATAACAGCCTATTGACTTTTAAATACTCAGTTTTTAAACCAGGGTTAGGGTTAGGTGTGAAAGGCATGGCATATCAAAATATATACATATATATAAAATGTTGTTATATAAATGATAACAACAAAGAGTATACGGAACAGTCTAATGTGGTAAAAGAACATAACTCACCTGATCAAGAAATTAGTTTAGTTAGCCCAACACTACCGTCAACACTTATTACCAATTACACATTTTCTCATATGCGGATAGATTTTGTATTATTTGCCCAGACTTTGGGCCAATTTGGGGGAGGCGATCCCTCAGCTGCTGCGACGCTTTGGATTGCCATACATGACTCCTGGGCCACGCTCCCCGTTTGGCGGTCCCAACCAAATGAGCATCATCTGCCTTGTCTTGAAGCATGAGAACGCTTTTTGCCCCGTACATAATATAAGCTGATGTGTCCATATTTACTTTGCAGACTGTGGCGTTAACTGTCATAAACAATGTCGGGAGCTGCTGGTTCTGGCCTGCAGGAAGCTGATCCGCTCCAGCTCTCTGGGCAGTGTCTCTCCAGCCAGACTGACCCACAGCTCACTGCCCAGCAGCCCCGCACTGCCCACCTGTACAGGTCATTTACAGCCACTAGACAGTTACTGAGCAAAGCAACATAGAAGAAAAGTGCATTTATACATTTACAGCAAATTGTAGTTACACGTGAGCTTTTGTTTTTTGGTTATTTTGCATATTAGAATTCATCATCATCACTTTTCCCTCCTTCAGATGAGGACGAGGTGTTTGAGTTCCCAGCTGTCACGTCAGCGGGTCCATCTCTGGACACTCAGTCCATCACCCTGATGACCGGCTCAGCCCAGAGGATCTCCGTGCGCCTGCAGAGGGCCACCACCAGCCAGGCCACCCAGACTGAGGCCCTGTGGTCCGAACACAGCTGGGGGGCCGCAGACGGCGGCTCCCACACATTCCCCAAAATGAAATACAGGACTCACAGGAAAGCATCGAAAAGTAAAGGCTTTGCCCTCTGGGAGAACCAGAATGAGGGGCAGCACCAGGCGGTTTCCTCCCGGTGCAGCGTGGACTCTCAGGAGAAGTCAGCGGAGCTCATACAGAACGGGATAGCACACAGAGGGAAGGTAATGGAATGAGTGGCTGTAGATTTTTATTTTTCCTTTTAACATCAATAAAACATTACTATAGTCATCTTGACACAACATGAATCTGGTGGGGAAAAGGAGCCCGAGGAGGTGGAACGAATCTTTTCAAACATGAGAATGGAAGTCCATTCTTGACCTTGGGAATTGTTGCTTTGGCAAAAAAAAAATCTTAACTCAAGGTCCTCATGGACTAAGATCCAGGAAGGATCCACAAGGCTTATCAGACAGCAAATCATTGCTCAGAGGTTTTTGATGGTCTGGAAATGTGGGCAAATATTATATCTTCTGTTGCCCCCCCCCCCCCCCCCCCCCCCCCCCCACACACACACACACAGTGCTTTTGTCTGTCTGAACATGGCCTTAGTTTTGATTTTAATATAGCGAGCAGTTACAGTCTCTCTCTCTCTCTCTCTCTCTCTCTCTCTCTCTCTCTCTCTCTCTCTGTCTCTCTCTCTCTCTCTCCCTAAAACCCAACCGGTCAAAGCAGATGACCGCCCACCTAGAGTCTGGTTCTGCTCGAGGTTTCTGCCTCTTAAAAGGAAGTTTTTCCTTGCCACTGTCGCCAAAGTGCTTGCTCATGGTGGGAACTGTTGGGTCTCTGTAATAACATTATAAAGAGTCGGTCTAGACCTGCTCTATTTTGTACAGTGTCATGAGATGACTTTGTTGTGATTTGGCGCTATATAAATAAAATTGAATTGAATTGAATTGAATTACAGCAAGGCCAGCTGCCTAGGTGTCTATACATTTCAATTTAGACCTGGTCATGTAATTACATTATACAGCTTAAAGATGTAGTATGAAAGGTAGGAAGTAACAGGCTAAAGTGAGTGTAAATTGAGCCAACATTGACAAACGTTGCACTTTCTTGTATTCTATACAATGCATTAACATGTCAGTAAAGAACGTACATACGATACAGGACATCATTACTCTACAGTATGTTGTCAAATTTAAACTCAGATGACAATGCAAATGGCATGCAAAAACAGTGGTTTTGCCATAATGCCATAATTCCAGATACGAATGATGAAATATCTATGCTCTTTCTCTCCAGGACAGCTGACTTGGTCACGGTGGCAAGGGCCAGTCCCGAGGGTCCAGGAAGGCCCTAGTGGCTGGGACCAGGAAGCTCTTCTGTCTGGGGGACGTGCTGGGCTGCCTGAAGTCCCCCTTCAGTGACCTGGAGCTATCATGTCCACTCTAGACTTCTAGCACCGGCAAGAGCTACACGTGGACGCTGTGTGACTGCATGGAAGGAAATAATGTGTGATCTCTGGGAGCGGTCACAAAGATGAAGGAGAGGAGCTCAGTGGATAATGGACTGACACCCACTGTGAATCACATGGAATGACACCTCCACCCTGTAATCGGCTGGGGATCAGTGCAGATTACTAAGTGTTGATTCAGGATGTACATAACATCACCGAGTGAGAACGTTTTTTGTTTTTTTTAACTTGACAAAAGTGTGGAATGGATTCAGTTTAGTGGATCAATACTGGCCAGTTACTTCATGGAAGCCCTTCTTCAGCTTGGGGCCACAGTATGACACAGCAAAAAAGCCAGGAACAGACACCGTCTCCTGCTTGATTCCCGAAGAAAGCGACAAGCAAGTTCTTAGTGGTCACATCCCAAGTTGGAATGATTGGAAAAAGTATGCTGGATGCGGGAGAGTCTGAAGATGTCTTTATGTGGAGTTGCAAAAAAAGGGAAAGTCCGAATGAAAGTGAACGTTAAGGGTATCCAGCCTGGCCTGTTAACCAGACAAATCTGCAAGCTCATGTTGTACTTGCTCTGGCAGAATGGTCTGGTCCCCCTCCAGTTCCAATTTCCAGCCGACCTGGCCCAGGCCGGGCCAATCACTACCGTTTCTATTAGGCTATACCGGAGGGGTTTGATACGATGACTGTACAGAGGAGCGCCGTTGGTGGCCTACGCAATGGATGCTAATAGGACTGTTGGCATTCTCAAAGTTATTCTCAAAGTCTAGATATGTCTCGTTTAAGAAGCAGGACTTTACAACAAGCTTACCTCTGGAATACTTAGCCATGGATACTCGGATTGGGGCACAACATTTTCAGAGCTCTCTGCGTCTTTGAAGGCTCCCGATTCCTTTTATCTGCTGCTGTTGCTGTCGATGCCCGACGCTTTGTCAATTTCAATCTTCCTCTTCCCGTCTTCTAAAATCTGATGAATCCTGTGTGATTCTCGAAAGCGTGTTGGTACACTTGTGTAGATTTTTTCGGGACTTTTGGCCTTTCCCGGTTTTTCAAATGTCTTAGTAGAGTGACACCTTGCATTTTGCTATTTCCTATGGCGGAAACGGCAACACTCGTTCACAGACATAGCGATGCTGCACCATCACAGCTCTGCGCGCTGTTGTCTGTTTACTTTTTATGTCGCTCAGCGCTAAGTTGCGCGTTCCGTTGGCCTACGCCCGTTGACAATGGCCCTTGGAAATTGAAAAATGAACTGAGAGGTTCCAGACTGATTTGCGAATTTGTCTGGCTATATCCCGCCCCTCCTATGGAACAATGATGAGTCTGCGAAACACTGGATTCTATTAAATTATGTTTTTGAATGAGTTTTTCATTGGCAATGTTGATGATTTATTCCTACAATATCTGCACCTGGCAACTACAGTTTGGTTAACTCTCCCATTGTCTTAAGGGTCAACAGTGATCCATTCATGAGTTTCAGAGCCCAAAAAAACCTTGTTTCCAGCGTGCAATTTGATGACTTTTCCTGGCCTGATAGTAGCATTAGGAAAAATGAATCATTATATAATACTTTTTACAAAAGCTGTACAGGTATGGAAGATCTAAAACTATAAAATAAAAACAAATCACACATTAAAAAAATTGTGAAATACAATACACAGTGCTGTATGTATTCATGTATGCATTACGGTGTCATAATTAAATGAGAAACATGTTAAATGACAATCATATAACTTCTAGTCTTTAGTTACAGGATGAATTGCTCTCGTTGTGATGTGAAATTCCCATGCCACATTAAAATCAAATTACAGGTGTTTGTACAGCCTCCTGCTGCACTGTTGATCAGTAATGTCTAAATGTGCAGTGGATGGTAGTACCTCCATGGCCAGCTAGCCCACAGGAAACAGTTTTAATGTGAAAGGCCGCTGGCATCAGATTCTGTCAGTGATGATAAGCTGTGCCCATGGTCCCGCCCCCAGGCTGTGATTGGACAGTTGATTGTTTTTTTCCTTTCGGCATGGGTGATGTGTTTCCATCTCAAAAATGAAAAGGTGAGGTCTATGCTGCCCTCTGATGGACAACACTGAAATGAAATTCACATGCGTTTATAAAAACAAAATGTACATGTGTATTGTATTTTATTATTTTTAATTTTAGTACGTCCTTGTTTGATTTGTATTGATAGGGATTGTTTAGGCATTTTAAATCTTCCATAGCGACAGATGTGTCATACTCTGAAAACCACACCCACCGGAGGGGAAAACAATCTGAAAACAGCTGAAACGCTAACCAAATGCGTGTAGCAAGCTAAAAACATCAGGTTTCAGCATGTCACAGGATTATTTTAGCACCCTTTGTCTTCCAGAGAGAGAAAAGGTACACTGACAAACTCAATATTGCCACGTACAGAGTGAGAGAAAGGAACATTTTATTGGACATAGAGCCAGATATAGAGGGCCGCTGGCTTGATAACTAAAATGATGATGGGACAAGTTAGCTGTTAGCAAGCTAATTAGCTAGGGCACTTGTAAACATAAACACATTTCATAATAATGGATTGAGCTTTAATCATTTTTTTAAATGACTTCACAGATGATTGTTTCATGCATATATTTTACACAATTTATCCGTGTGATTATTTCTTTCATAATTACTTCATTGATTTGTTTGATATTGAACACTTTGGGGCTCCATATAAAGCAACATTTGCCAGAACAAGGAAGCCAAATAACAGGAAATAGATTGTTCGAGGAGCATTACAACATTTCTTCAGCAAGTTTCCAAAGCATATCATAGTTCTTTTAGATTTGTAAATGCTTCCACCGTCCAGGCAGCCACTAGTTCAGTGACCAGAGTCTCTGAGTAGAAGAGTCATTGCAGGGAAAATCCTTTTATTTTTATCAATGTTATTGAAAGATGTTGGCGTGGCTGAAATCATAGGCTGAAAAAGCGGGATGATGTGTTGCAATTACGTTTCGCTAGGAAGCTGTTGAAGCAGCACAAGTAGTGGTAAAACCAGTTTGAAAGCATAAACCTGTAGAGGGTTTACAATGTCAGATGAATCTGACATGAAGATGCCGTCACCGGCAGATGGGTCTGACATGGAGGGAGGCGGCAACAGTTGGGAGATCTCAGCAGAAACAGAAGACTTGGCTCGTGTTCGACCCCCCCCTCAGTCAGACATTTCACGCAGATCAGAGCTTTCAGTGGTTGAAGGAGGGGTTATGGAGTACTGTCCCTGACTTGTACATGAATGGGACGTCTGAAACAGAATTATCTAAGGGTATCCCCCAAAACGTTTTTATTCACAAATGTATTTTGGATGATCTCCTTGTTCCCAGACAACAAACTAGCAGACTGTTTTGAATAATGTAGTCCAAATCTGCTGAATTAATGACTAAAATGACTTGCCACCTCGTTAGATACAGTCTGTGGTAAACACACACAGTCATCCCAGAGGCCATCTGATCTGATCTGGGCTCTGTTCTCCATGTGCGGACAACCTCATCCAGTCATCCAGACTGCTGAATGTTGATTGGACTGATGATTTTTGGTTGTGCAAAAGTGCTTTCAAATCCATCTGAAACTGTTGTCCTTAAGACATGACGTTTCAGGCTGATCCCCGTGAACTCGCTTTTTTAGATTTATAATGGAAGGGTGTTGATGTATAATACGTTACCGTGTGCATGATAAAATATAAGGCAAAAAGTTGATAGAGGATTCACATGAAATGAAAAAAGTTTCATCTCTGCATTGGCTGCTCACTGGCATTACACACCCGTTGGTGGTCAAATTGCATTGTGGGTAATGTAGGCTCTTAGAATTTAACAAGAAGGATGCGTGGCATAAAAATGATGATGTATCCATTAAGATCCTTCTTTTTCTAAAAAAAAAAAAAAAAAGAAATTTCCATCTGACAATGTTATAGAAGTCTTTAAAGGGCTTGTTGCTGCAGATACATTTTAAGCGACTTTTGAAGGACTGAAAAAATCCAGCCTTTATCATGAGCAAAACTCTGTTCTCCATGTCGTAGGAGCAGGGCCCAGGTCTATGAGGCATCTTGAAAATATATATATATATATAAACTCTACTGGAGTTCCATTAGGGCTACAACAAACCATTTGTCATTATCGATCAATCTGCCTATTATTTTCTTGATTCATCGTTTTGCCCATGAAATGGCCCAAAAAAAAAAAATAGTGAAAAATGCCCAAGGCGACATCTTCAAATGTGTTGTTTTCTGAAATCCAAAGATATTCTGGTCCCAATCACGTGTGACAAAGAAAAGCATCAGAAATCGTGGCTCACTGATCTTTACTGTAGTGCCACCCTCAGGACAAACTCAACTTTGCACACAAGGTATGAGGACGTGAAAATTCTCTGAAAACATTCGTGCTGTCCTTTTGATCAATTATCACATGGCCTTCCTGCCCCACCCTCAGGACAAGGGTTTGGAAATGTACGTTTGCAGTCCCTTTATGCGACACACCTGAATGAATTGGAGGCTTGTGGTGGAAAAACATGTTACCAAATAATGGTAAAACAATAGACAACTCCAAAATGCTCAAGAGGTTCACATACTTTCAAGCAGTACTGTATATGCTATTGTCATCAGACTACATGGACTAAATAGCCTGGTTTTCTGGGGACAGATTTGTATAAATATTTTAATTACACGTTACTTCCAGGAAATGGCGTTTGCTAACTTGACATTACCGAGCCGTCAGTGGGTAAAAACATTTGCCATAGCCGTTTCTGAATCAGTTTGTGGGTTGCACAACAGCTCTCCACCATGTCCCCCCCCGTGAAATGTGTGACACCAGATGCATGCTTGCCACTCAGAATGAGTGAGTTTTGAGTTCCACAATAAAGGAGACATCTTCCATTTGGTGACTGTAGTGTGCTGAAGGTTACACAGCATCAAGGGGACAGGGAAACGAACGGGAGTTGTGCATTTTCAGGTGCGTAGTAGACGCCACACTCATCTGGTACAGACAAGACAGTTATGGAGCTTTTGGCGGGGGCGGGGGGGGGGGGGGGGCGCAGCTGCACTCCTTGTTGTCACGACTGAAGCTTTGCTGCACTGAATTTTGGATGGCTAATGTACTACTAGTGAAAGACTAAATGTCTGTTCGTGACAAAACATTCACAAATCCATCATTGTTTTAAGACAACTTTATAAAAAATTCAAAAAACACAAGTGTTTGTAATAAAGTACCTTGGGAGGTTAACAGCAGAAAGTGTTTGACATCACAATGTGATAGAGCTGTCACCTGAACAGACACTTATCAAACATTTTAAAAAGCATTTATTGATAACTCATTGTCCACACCCTCAGAGGGTGACGTGGCATTAGCTGGCTACATGGATTTCACCTTGATCATTTGTAATTTCGTTCCTCAAAACAGAAATACAAAAAAAAAAACAATGCAATTTAAACTGAAGCAGTAGTACAAACTCCACAAAAAAAAAAGAAACAGGAAAAAATGTCAAGTACCATACATTGCCAAAATAACACAAACATTACCAGTGCATCTGCAAGGATCTGTGTGCGTGTCCAGTGTCACCCAGAAAGCTACAACGCAGGCTAAAATATCTGCACAAAATCCATAAAAATCAACATTGGAGACTGATGATGCCGTTGGTTTATTTTCTGTTCATTGGGTTCTGGAGCCACATCATCAGTCTTTAGCCTAGAGGTCAAACGGGGATCTAAAAGACAGGCAGACAGACTAACCATTCAAAATGGGGAACTTGTGTACAAAAACAAAACAAAAAACAAACTCAACCTTTGGCTTCTGAGCAGTGGCTGTTAACTGCTAATAGGACTGCACTGAGGTAAGTAAACCACAGTCCCCACACACACACACACAAAACCACTGATGTCCGGCTGACAGTACTTTCCCTGGGATGCATTCATTCGTCAGTTCATGCTTACATCAATGTATCACTCACGCAGCCATACGTGCATCCCACCCATCCACATTGTTTGTTCTTTGGTACATTTACAGCATGTCATCTTCCCCTCCTCCGTACATGTCCGCCAGTTTCTTGAAGCGGGGTCCCCATTCGTTGAGGCAGTCGTAGTCCTGGTCCCCGCTGCTCGACGAGTTCAGAGAGGAGAGGCTTCCCGCGTCCGAGCCGCCTCCTTCATAGTCGAACACCAGCAGGGAGTCATAGGGGGGTGCTGTCGGGTCGTTGTCGGCTGCCTTCAGGTTCTGAGAGAGGAGCAGAGGATATAGGTTCCCATTTTATAGAACTTCCTTTATTTCTACATGCTGCAGAATCAAGTCAGGAAAGATGAACAGAGAGGTTGATGCAACAAGTACTGAACCATATTAAAAACTGGAACACCAGAGGGAGCCTCATGGGGTTTGAACTCAATACTTTTATAGCTTGTGCTGACTATAATCTAATAATACATTTGTGTGTATATTCTGATAAAAGGTTGGTGAAACTTTGCCATGAAATAAAGTGAAGTACTGTATATCACTGGGAGATTTAAAAAATAAATAAATAAATAAATAAATAAAATAATGCTCTGGTGCAGAATTTGGAATAATGAATGTGGCAACATGGGATCGTTTGTGATTTCAATACATTTGACTCACATCATCAATGAAGTTGCCGATTTCCTCCGGGTTGGCGGGGAGAGCCCGGTACTGGTACAGAGGAGTCGGCATTAGGTTTGGCAACACGTCGTTCCTGAACACCTCGGGCCGGTTGTCGAGGCCGCGGTGGAGAACGCTCAGATCGTAGTCCTGATGGAGAACACAAGATTCAGCGTCTTTTATTTCTACAATAAATGTCATCTGTGTTTTCCGTATGTATGGCACGTACATACACACACGAAATCAGTCCCTGATCTCTGATTTACCTGATCGTCCTCTCCGCCTCCCTCTTCATCATAGTAGTAGATGTTGTCTCGGATGTCGTCGTCCTGCAGCAGAGGCTCCTTCTTCTCGCCTCCTCTGCGTCTCGCGAACATCAGCAGCAGCAGCAGCAGCACTGGACAAACAGAGCACAAGGCTTAATACAACACACCCACATGATTCAGTCACCACAAGTCCAACCGTTACCTACAGAGCAGAGAAAGGAACACTAACTACTCATTTAAAAAAGGAAATGTTTTATATTGTTCTTATTGTTAACAAAACCAACAATGAATTAACCTACTAACAAGTACTGTGTGTATCATATTTAATTCCTCTGTGCCGTAGGGCTACTATGTTGTCCAAAAACTATTAACATGTTCCTTCATTACAATGAACACACCTTGTAGTTTATTTTGACTCAATCCCACATAGACAGCCCTGCTGCCCCAAATACTCACAAGAGCGCCAAGTGTGTATTAATCCGCAGTTGAAAATAGGCCCCAACAAATGCACCATTTCACCTACCTTGTACAGTTGCAGGTTAGGTTTTTCATTGGGTCCTACTGAACTATGAATGAAATACCTTACAGGGTTCCGTCTTTTCATGTTTTATCAAAATCAAAATGTCAGACTTACTGAGCAGCAACAGGATGCCTCCCAGTATTCCCAGGATTACTGGCAGTCCGATGGCGGCTCCCCTAAACTCTGGGCAAACAACATCTTTCCCAGTACAGTCACACACTGTGGCCTGGACGGTGCTGTCCTGCTCCAGGCCCTGATTGTCTGAAACCCTCAGGACCACAGTGTACACACCACTGGCCAGCTCGGTGGCTAAATTCAGGTTGATGCCCGTTTCTGCAACAAAGAGGAAAGTCTACATTATAGTCCTCTGCATTGTTTGATTATGTATTGATTGCCGTTTTCTCCGCACATTATTTAAGGCACATCTTGGCCTGAACAAACTGGCTTCCTTGTACATACTTGTGTCGTTCATCCAAGCGGTCCAGTTGTTCTTCGACATGCCCTGTAGAGAGACGCTGTACGGAGCAGCAAAGCCTGGTCCGTCTTTATCCATTACTGACAGCAGCTTAGGAGCCGATTCCTTGTTACACAGCTGGGAAAACACAATGTCTGATTCAAGTGTTTGTTTACGCTGTTCATATAACTGCTCACCAGTGGCTTTCGCTTACTTTTTCCCCGTCAAGTTTGTATTTGACTTCATTCATTTTGTCTTGATTTAGTGGATGTTAAAATCCCACCCATCACATTCTGCACCCAAAGCATGTCAATTTAACACTTCATCTGCCTTATAATTGCTCAACAAAAAAAAAACAAAAAAACATGACAACTGTGAAGTGTTTGGGAAAGCAGACTCACCATGATTTCACGTTCCACAATGGTGGGTGCGTTGTCATTGACATCTTCAAGCTGGATTATTAGAGTGCCAGTTCCTGTGGCTGGGACGTCATCTGGTGAGATACAAACATAAACACACATCAGGAGGAAAAAAACAAACAAAATACACCCAGTTCTAGGGAAGCTAAAACCATCACAGTAAGATAAAATCCATATTTAGACAGTCTTGCCTCCCACCTACCATCGTCATATGCACCAATGAGTGCTGTGTATTTGTTGTCCTTGTAGAAGGAGGACTCTCGGTCCATGGGGATTTTCACCTTGATCAGGCCTGTGTCTTTGGCCACGTTCAGCCAGCCTGCAGAGTCTCTAATGACTTTATACCTGGATATAAGCAAGATCATCACAGAAACATGTAAACACTGTGCAAGCGAGCTGCTTACAATTAACACAGTTCACAATGGGGCATTCACAGACCGGACCGTTTGAACAACATTCAGTTGATATTTTCATGTTTTACTTTTTCTTCAGGATTATTGAATAACTGGTGACGTGAATCCTCTATCAACTTTCAAAGCAAAGTGATGCAAATTGATATCAACAACTTCGGAGTGTTTGCTGATGCTGGTTGTGACCGTGACCAGCAGAATGACAGCTGAGAGGTTAACAAGAAATGTACACGAGTGGTTCCTATTTTAAACAGGCGTTCCACCAGCCTGATGGGGCCTGCAGACAGATAACCCCACCAAACATACACGGTTGCTCGTCTGGTTCTGACTATCAAACTGTTGACTTAGGATGTGCTGGAAATTACAGGCTGGAGAAGAGCCTCTACATACGCTTTATTATGTTCACTAAAACCTCAGTTACTCTTACATTTTATCCCTGATAATAGTCATCATCAGCAGACTTGGAAGTTTTGATCAAGAGCAACATTTCCAGTCGCTCTTTGCTGCACTTCTGAGGTTGGAGATATGAAGGGATCACCTAAGGCTTGTTGACAGACTCTTTTTCCAATTTTCTCTCGCAGTGATAATCTCACAATTAAACACATGGTTCAACGTAATATGGTACATCAGGGTTTGATCTTACTTGACTTTCTGTTTGCGTGCAGTGTCTGGATCAGACGCAGTGTACTGCACCAGATCAGCGTTGACGGCAAGGTCCTCCCGCTTTGACACAATCTTCTGTATTGGATCAAAGACTGGAGCTTCATTGACGTCCAGCACATTCACCACCACTGTGGCGGTGGCAGTGGGCAGTGGAGTAGCGAAGGGAATCTCATTCTCCACTGCGACCAACAGGGTGTGTGTGCTGCTCTTCTCAAAGTCAAGACCCTGGTTGGATGGAAGGACAAATGTCTTACAGCTCATTCTGCTGTACAACTAAATCCCAAATTCCTTCTAAACCTTTGTTTTTAACTTAAACTATTTACACAACAGTGATTACTATTTAAGAAACTGGAATAGGTCACAGAAAGGTCATCTACAAAATAAAACTAATATTTATTGACAGACGTCCCACAATGTTATATTGTGGCTTATCTGAGAATTCTTGGTTTAACATCCTACCTTGGCAGTAGAAATGATTCCGTCATTTTTGTTAGTTCCTGTTTTCACAGTGAAAAGTCCTCCGGAATCACCGCCGACAATCGTGAACTTGGCGTTCCACGCAGGGGAATGCGGCTCGTCACCGTCCGTTACCGACACCACAATGACCTGAGCGTCCATTTTATTTTCCGCAACTGTTGCCTCATACTGGGAGAATGCAAAGGATGTGTTAAAAGTGTCGGAGTGAAACAAACAAGGCTGTTGTTGCTTGATAAATAACGAGAAAATATATATAGATATTTTTTTAACCTTAGTCTTTATTTCATGGTCTGTATCATCATGCAGTTTAGTTCATTACTTCCCTGTACAGCTATGGTGTTAATACAGCTCACTCACTTTAAACCATGAAGTACTTAAAATTTGCCCCCTACAATCAAGTACACCTTTTTCCATGTAACATTTGTCATCACACGTGAAATGTATTGTTGGAGATGCAAAGATTATTAAGTCATGTCATAAACTTCCAGGACCAAAACGGAGATCCAATCCTACTTGAACTACCAAGAAAATTGACAACTTATTCCCCAAAATGATAATGCTGAGCTAACTTCTCCAGCAAACCTGCTGTTGCCATGTGCGAACTGAGTGTTGGCTAAGCCAGACCTCCCCAAGTTACTGCCTTTAGGATAAGGATAATGGTGGCAGGTTTACAAATGAAAATCTGTCGTTTTTTTAAAACACTGGGTCCTTGATTTCAGACAAAAGTAGCTGAAATAAAAGTACAGTTGGCTAACTCTATTGACATGCGACCCCTTGCCTTTGGAAATAACATTGGCTGAGGGTAACATTAGTGAACTAGTTAGCCATTGACTCCAATCTAATAAACATTGTTTTACAGGTGGAAAAAATGACAACACTTCAAACCACAGCCCCCTTGACAGATCTGCTGCGCCTAGTAATGGTTGCCAAGTTATGATTTAGCAGTTGCTCCTCGGGGGAGGGGGCTAGCAAACGAGTATGTTGTACTTACGGAGCGCTGAGTGAAGGCCGGGGCATTGTCGTTGCTATCTGTGACAGTAAGGATTACTATTGCTTCTCCAGTCAAGCCATCTCCCACCATGTCTGCTACTTGTACCCTGAGGGTGTGCTTCGGGTGTTTCTGTTAGGAGGACACAAGCAATGAGGTTAACCCATCAGGAAGGCTTAAACATTTTACAGACTCAGTTTGAACAGAATCCATTCAGAGATTTCTCGCTTTAAATTTCAAATGACATTTAAAGTGCCTTCTCGTAGGATTTGGGTGTGTTTTGAGTTACTTGAAATGGTACTGTAAGGATTCCCATTTTATTACTTTGCATATAGTCTGGTGTCATGATTACCGTTCAGCACAGCTCACTAGTTTCCTCCATTCTGGCAATTGTTTATTTATATATATATATATATATATATATATACACACACACACAGCTATTGTATATATTTTTCACTTTTATTTTTCACTTAAACATTGTAAATGTGGATAGTTTTTATTTTTCATTTTCTATTTCTTATTTTTTATATTTTTGTACATTCTCTCATTTCTAAATTTATGCTACTTTCTACTCTTGAATGGGAGCACCGGTACTGTATAATTTCCCCCCGGGGATCAATACAGTATTTCTGATTGATTCTGATTAAAATCTGAAGCAGTGGCGGCACTACGGATGAATTGAAAAACATCAGTTCTACAAACTACTTCAGGCTGCACATTGTACAGTTTCTTCTGCATGGAAATTTGTGTTTGTTTTCCACCTACGGCAACCAATTTCTGTAGCTGTAAATCTAGATGACTGGGTGAACTTAATCAGTAGTTTAGTACCAGTTACAAAGCAGACCAAAAAAACGTCAGTCTTGGTGTGGTTGTTTGGTCTGCACCAGAGCTTGCATGAAAGCATTTACACCGGAATAATTGAACCAAATCAAATGGGAAAACGGGAGTTTGTTTGAAACAGATAATTTCAACATTTAGGTGTGAAAGCCTGCTAAGGCAGGTCAAATATATTTTAAAAGCCTCACCTCTCTGTCTAGCCCACTGGCATCGACTCTGATGGTTCCAGTGACTGGGTTTATGACAAACAGATCAGTGGGAAACTTCGGCTCCTGGCTCAAGATTTTGTAGCGGATATCTGCGTTGTCTGTGCCCTTCTGGTCAAGATCGTTGGCCACAACCGTAATCACCTCAAAACCTGGAGAGAGGGAAGTCAGCAGAAATTAAGAACAGAAGTCTAAATTAAGTACAGCGGCTTATCAAAGTATTTAGAGCACTTCATTAAAGACGTGTTTTACAAAATATAGCTGGGCTAACTATGATGCATTGTGCAGACCTAACAAAAAAGTAGATTTAGACAACTTCCAGATGAGTGTAATGACCCGAGTAGCGTCCAAGGTCGTATTTGATGTTGTCATCCGACACACAATATAGTTCTCTACACAGAATTCCTATAATTAGTGAATAACATATTGCACAAGTTGAGGGGGCTTTGGCTTAATTAGTGTGCACCACTTCAGTGGTGCACACTAATTAAACCAAATAGTTTTTCAATTTACATCTTTATTCTCCTGCCGTTTCGTTGTCTTCCCTGCAATATATAATTTCACCGGGAAACTTTGTTCAAACTTTGTTCAGCCGCTTAGCATGTGTGCTTCAATTCAAATGAAGAACTTTCTCTCAATGTTTTGCTCCAATGTACGGCTATGGGATGCCTAGAATGGATGATCATCAAAGTGAGTAGACCACACAAAAGGGGTTTTAACTGCGATCATTAGCCAAGTACATTATTTTGTAGACATCCAGACATCTTTTTCAGGCTTAAATGAGATCCACTGACAGTACCTTTTGACGAGGCCTCAGCAACTTCTCCCAGGAAGGTGGCTTGAGTGAAAGTAGGTTTGTTGTCGTTCTGGTCAATTACATTCACGTTAATGTCCATAGGTTGCTCAGCAAGTCCTGAACCTTCTACCCCAGCATGTGCTTGAAACTGTACACAGACAAACACATTTGTATTACAATACTGTAAATACAAGAGCAATCCATTTAGATGCTTTCATTCCACATCTCGAGAGCATATATGCAGGCGACACCATGCACATTCCTGCCACCGGTTTCACACTAAATCACTGATCTACAGGTGGCGGTAACATACCAAGATAGGCCGAGAGGAAGAACGCTGTTAGCATGTGCAATGTCTGCGTTTTGGACAAAAACCTCTTTGCAAAATTGGGCATTGATCATACAGATTCAAGAAATCCCGCTATTGACTAATACTTGAAAAGGTGACGGTATAGCGTCACCATGTCATTGGTTGATCGTGAGAGGCTTTGAACTTGCATAGCTTGGTTTTGTACGTGCTGCAGTTTCTGAGATGCGTTTATGTAATATAACAATAATCCTAGCAGCTTAATTTTCAATAAACTGAGGAACATTTAAACATGACCGAGTTATGCAAGAAAGAGAGAATTTCAATAGTCTGAATTCACATACGTGAGCTTGTAACCCTCATGTATTATGAGCACAATAGTGTGACACAAAATGCACATTCGGGCAAATTTGACTTTTTGGAACATATTTGGGTGTGGCTTGAGAAGGTTCTTGGGACATTAGCTTTTCAGATGTGAAAATTGGACAACAACCCATTTTTAAATTACATGAATGAAGCCATGCCATACCAACTGTTTTCTGAAGGAGCAAAGCACCAACAGGGTGAATGTTAGGTACTAAGAGGATATATTTTGGGTGAGGTATGGCTTTGAAGACGGGCCGAAACGTTGACCAAATGTTCCGAATAAATACCTGTGATTGTTCTGATTGGCACAAATTGTATTTCCATGTTTAATTCTGAATCTAAACTGAGTCAGCAGAAAATGTACTGCCTGTTTTACTGGATTGCATAGATTGCACAGGTGCAAGTTGCAGACTGGTAACTCAGTGTACTTGCATATAATGATGGGAAACAGAGTACCAAGTGTGTTCAAATGTTTCCCACAACTCCCAGTCTGATCAAAGGGTGTATGTATAAAACTAACATCAGAGGAGGATGCTTACCGTGTATGTGGCTTGGGTCTCTCTGTCCAGTGGTTGTGTGATATACAGATTACCAGAGTCTTTGTCCATGGTGAAAAGGCCATTAGGGGGCTCATCAGCTCCTGGACCAGTGATGCTGTAATAGATCTTCTTCAATGTGTCCTCATTTGAACGGATCTGGACAAAATACACCAGAGTTATGCTGCATAATAATTTTAACTACAGTAAGGAAGTATTGCAGAGGTCTTTGGCTTATGCTGCATTTACATTTATGGAGGTACAGAGTGGCCTGGTTACAATATTGTACATCTTTAGTTCCTTTAGTTCCTCTTACTTGAGATATTTTCTTGGGGAAAGGTCCTCTGTCATTCTCTGGAACACCAATGACAGGAATAACCCAGTCTCTCTTCCTCCTCCTCAGCCCTTTACCAGACTTGGGGAAATGCAGAACAGGCACCTGTGGTTCGGTTGCATTCTGGAAGAAAATGCACATTTGTAGTCACAGTTACAGTGCAAACAAATGGAGCCAATGAGTCTTGCCCATTCATGTATAGCCATAAGGGGGCAGTGTTTGTTTAAGAAAAACAGGTCTTTGCATGCAGAGCCTTTTCACTGTCAAACTGCCTGTAACAAGGTCTTTATTGTTCCAGGCCCTTGCCTGCAAAGCACATCTCAAAACAAAAAACAAAATGTGTTGTTTTGAAAGAGTTTTCAAAATGGGGTTGGAAGTTTCCGTCAGGCCCCTTCGACAGTGTCTCTAATCCTACCTCTGTGTTATTAGCAGAGTCCACCTCAGTAAGGTGGTGCTGATGGTTGTGGTGTTTGTGGTCTCCAGGGTGATGCTCAACATTGTGGCGGTGGTTCCCATGGTGTGGCCCATGATGATGCCCATGGTGCGGCCCATGGTGCGGCCCATGGTGATGCCCATGGTGATGCCCGTGGTGCAATACCCTGACAGTAACCGTCATTTTGTGACCTTGCGAGTCCCAGGCGTGGAGGAGGAAGTCTTGGTGTCCTTCATGAAGAACAACCTGTCTCTTTACCTGGAGGGGAGAAATAACATCAGCAAATTTAAGAAAGCTCTCTACATGACAAAATCAAAAACTAGGTCAAACTGAGATGCTGGGACAGTTTTGTTGTGTAAAGCAGATCGACAACAGTGTTGTTGCCGTTTGACTAAATCTCTGCAACATTTCAGGTGGGTTCAGGTCAATATGTAAAGAAAAAGACAAGAAAACATGCACATGTAGGGGTCTCTCTGAGCTACCGCTGCCACATCTTGAAGGGAATTCATATGGGTCTTCAGTATGATGGATATCACCCATACTTCATCTAAAGTGAGTCAAGTTGTGTTTTGTTACCGCACATCTGGCTGAAACCACCTGAATTATTGCTGAGAATGTATATTTCAATCTTGTTGGTTTCTCAATTAGCAAATCATAAAACTATAAAGTGCAAGTATTACATCATTCGTGGGACACAAAAAAATCCCACTCCTATTACTTAGTAATACCAAAACATAGTTACCCAAATCCCCTAATCATTATAACTCTTGCATAAAAGGATGTGTGAGGATTTTGGAGAGGTAAGCATTAGAAACTGCAAGTGCAACTGCAATCAAGTCAAACTCTACTGACCGTCAATATGCCGTCTGTCTGCACCTTGAAACGTGTGTCTTCACTTCTGAAACGAAATCGTGTTCGGCCTGTGCAGTCAGTGAAGCCCACTGGGATTGAACAGAAGAAACAGGTATCCGTTACAAATACAGTACATAAAAGAGAAAACAAAAAGAATTGGCATGTCTTCAGTACACCCTTTTACAAGTGTCATTACTGCCTCTTCCGGGCAACAGTGACACAGATTAAAACTACATCATACATACTCAACAGGCGGACTCTTTGACAACATGGTGAAGAGTGGACACCAACCATGCCCACTTTGAACAAAACCATGCCGAGAACACAGAAGAAAGTTGTTGTAGTAATTGTTAAATCACAGCAAGGGCGGGGAACAGAGACTCCACTTAATAAAAGAGTGTTTCACTGGCATGATGGAGGACGTGCTAGAAGGAAAGCAAAAGGATTAAATGAAAGAGAAAATAAATCAGATGCCACTGTCTGCTCTGCAGCAAGACAAACAGATTCCTGCTGAAGATTTGCTCCAGCAACTTCGCTGCGGCGTAAAAAAAAAAAAAAAAAGGGTACAATTCATCTCACTTGCTGTGGATGAACAGAAAAGAGGCACAGGCAACGCACAAGTGATTGTATTTGTCAGATTTTATGATGAAGAAAAACAGGGGTTTTGTGAAGATGTTTTGGGACTTACATCCCTTCATGGTCCCATAAGACGGGAGGATCTGTATGAAGCCATCGTGCAAAACGCTTTCTGACAGAGGAACAGATCTGAAGCATGCTGTGTCCATTATTACTGATGGAGCAGCATCCATGACAGGATAGAGAGAGAGAGAGGGGATTGGTGCGATGCTTAAAAATTCACCACCCTGGTTTGATAGATCATATTATATCACTGTGTGCTGATCAGGGTGAAATGTACTCAGGTCATGACAACTGTGATGAGACTTGTCAACTATTTGAAAGCATCATCAGAAGCACCGCAGCATTGTATGCTGCACAATTTTGGCAGAGGTCGACGCAACTTTTGACGATTTGTATTCAGATCCTTTGCTATGAGAACTTCTCAGCTCAGAGTCCGGCTGTGGTAAATTCAATTGACTGGACATTGGGGGATTGAACCGCCAGCCCGCTCTACCTCCTGTGCACCAACATGGCGAGACCAGATCGTACTGGAAAAAAAAAAAAGCAACTAAAAAAAAA
The DNA here is from genome assembly GCF_043641665.1 of Enoplosus armatus. Lineage (NCBI taxonomy): Eukaryota > Metazoa > Chordata > Actinopteri > Centrarchiformes > Enoplosidae > Enoplosus > Enoplosus armatus. The sequence goes on along the minus strand of NC_092191.1, from coordinate 22,535,281 downwards.
AAAAAGGACAATGACAACAAATCTGCAGATTCAACTGCTAGCTTGCCAGCAGAGGCACCATAGACGAGCGGAGCAAACAATGAAAATAAGGTTGTCAACGAGGGATACCACTTACTTTTATCCAATATAAATCAGATTAATTAGAAATTGTGCCTTTTTAGGTGTTTACAGAGGTGTACGAAAGGACAAAATCTAATTTTCATTTTAATTTCAAGTGTGTGAGAAACTAATTAAAAAAGTGGTGTACACACTTCCACAGCAATACATTTCAATACTACACCTAATTACTCAATGCAAAAGTTCACCTACAACATGAATGCTAATTTTGTTTTTTTACCCCCAAAAATAAAAAATAAAGATTTAGTTTGGCCAATTTAGCTGGAATACTTAACAGTCTCAAAAACCTTGGTTATGGCTTTCAAAAGTGGTGTTGCCCTAAGCTGGAATAAAAATGTCTTGGACCAATCTCTGTACTGAACGCACAGAGATGACAAATCATCTTTATCTCTGCAATCTGATCAGTAAGAAAACAGACAATTTCATTTCTCAAAATTGACACTACAGTCTCAAACTACTGCTTTGCTAGTGTGAGGTTTAATGAACAGTCACTTTGTCGGGGTTAGAAATAAGGATGCCCCGATCAGCTTTGATTGGCCCCCGATCCCAATCCAAATGCGTTAATATTGAGTATCTCCAATACAGAGTCCGATGCAATACTTATATTTACTTAAATGCTGACTAAATATGTATCTGACACAATGAAATGACATGTAGCCTTCTGAACTTGGCACACCGTATTTTTCATGAGCTACTTCATCCAAATACTGAAGGTTAACAGCATAACCACTGAGAAAGAAAGGGGGGAGGTTCCTTAATGTCCCAGCCCGACTCAAAAATCACGACCTCGACAGCACCATCATGACTGAGTTCTCATGATCAACATTCAAAATGCATCCCATGCAGTACACAGTCCCTTTACATAACATGGTGTACAGCACCATATCACTTCATCCATCAATCACAGATCGAGGGTTTAAATTGTAGGTTGGCAACACAGGCTAGATCACAGGGAGCAACCACTTTATTATATTATAACAGTACTTCAAACAAGAGAGACTGTTCTATGTATACCTTTGTTCATAAAATGTAGCAGAGATTTCGTTAAGACACCATCTAGGTTCAATACCCAACTATGGGATTTAGTGTTCAGGTTGGGATTTCAAAAGCAGAATAACTGGTTTTACGTCACCACATTAAAGTACAGACCTTCACCTACCTACACACCCAGGAAATGACTGACTGATGACTGACCCGGCACTGCTGATGAAATCACACTGACAAAGTGCATCAAGTAAAAAAAAAAAAGAAAGAAAAAGAATTCAAGAAGGATCTGCCAGGACAGGATTAGTGGGCAATGTTTCTGGTAAACAAGCAATGGAAGAGCAGACAGTACAGACTGTGATAATCAGCTGACTAACCACTCCCTTCATTTTTCTAAAGAACCTGAACTATGTCAGCCAAAGAGAGGATGACAACATATGAAGATTACATTTACCTGCACAGCCACTTAATACAAAGCACTGATGTCTCAGCATTTGGTTAACCCCTGCAATGCACGTCTTTACTTGTACACCATGGAACACTCACAGGCAAGTGTCCACAGTAACTGATTATGAGGAGTATGGGAATGACAGGAGGCTTGAGGGGCATAAAAAGAGTTCTACAACTCCAAACAAACAATCTAATATTGTAACCCTCCTGCTAAGAAAGACACTGTACTTGAACACCTGATACTGTCATACTTGTCCAGGAGCATATTACTACGCACTGGCCACTAAACACAGACAGGCTTTCTTGACTGTAAAACAGTCATAAGGCTGCATCGGACTGCTGGTCAAGACCACAACAACTGGACAGCTGTTTTGGTTGTCCCAGATGAGTATGAACAGTTTGTGTGTCAGCAGGGTCATCATGGACTCTCCGATCACCAAAGAGCTAACATGTCTCTATAGACTCTGCCTGTCAGTGCATGAAGTGAAGTAAAATTTGACCTCACCCTGAGGGCTGTATTTGTTTTTTTTCCCAGTCCGTCTCTTTTGGTCACAACAGACACTTTTTCTACATTGATATTTTTCAGAGGACTCCAGGGTAGAACTGAACTGTTGTTGAACATGTCTTCAAGCTATGCAGAGCAAACCAGAGGCCTGTTTCATGACAGTTTAACCATGCGTTAGACAAGCAAAAGGTCTGACAGTCAGACAAACACCTAGACCACACCAGGGCAGTTAGACATTCTGTGGGGAAGAGAGAATGGCGGACAACTTTAATGACCTCACAAACATGCAAATCCACAGCAGCATTTTCTAATATCTACTTTTCAAAGTTATAGAAATTATGTAACCCAGTTAACTGACACAAAAATAAAATCAAGTGCCCCTTTTCTAAAGCTACCATTTGAAAAGCAAGGCCTGCAGAACAGGCTCAGGGACATTGTTCAGCCCTGCAGCGTTACATTAGGTGCAGAGTGCGTGCAAGCTGAGACCTGAGGTTGTTTGGGCTACATATGAGAACAATGTGAGCAAATAATCTGTAGAAGACCATCTGAGGACTTCACAAAAGCTACAGAGTTCCACCTATAACTAGCTACATAGCTAAAAAAAAAAAAAAAAAAAGCTCAAATGTTCTCTCGGGAAATACCTATATAATGATGATGAACACCACACAGTTTCATTCAGGTGTGTGTGTGTGTGTGTGTCTGTGTGCATTAGGCAATCCTTCCTGGAGTGTTCCTACCTTTGCCCAGTCTCGTGCCCCCCATCAGGTGCTTTCTGGCCCCTCTGAAAATCAACACATCTGACTTGAATCCAGGCACACATGTTGGCTCCTCAGCGTTCGATAAGTCTGAGGCCTAGGAGAAGAAAAACAGCCTTTTAACGAATCACAACCCAGATGTGCGGAAGACGTGGAATCAGTGGGCTACAAGCACACGCTTTCAGTCTGATTTAGTTAAGGAAACTTAAAATTCTGTTTGTGTGATTAAAACAGTATTCAAAACTTATATAAAAATCAACCAACCAGGGACAAACGAGTTTTTTTTTGTTTTTTTTTTACTATTAGCTTGGTCTATGAATTGTCAAACATGCCCATCACAAGCACTGAGATAACAAGGTGAGGTCTTCAACAGTCCCAAAGTCAAAGACATTCCATTTAAAAATAAATCAGTGACGAGCAGAAAAAAGAAAGAAAGAAAAGTAGCAGGTTCACATTTGAAAAACTGGAACTGGCATTTCTGTTTAATAATTAAGTAACCGTTAAATCGCTTATCAAAATGGTTCGGCTCTAACGTCAAGCCTATCAGTCATTGTAACTCTGAAAAAGAACTTCCAGGTGACCGCTGACATGTTCAAACTAATTTATTTAATTTTTTATATAGGGATTCTGTAAAAGTTATAGTTTGCATATGTATAAGAAACAACTTCTCGAAATGATTACAACATTTAAAAAAAAAATAAAAATAAAAAATCCACTGGTCTGACAAAAAAAAAGATAGAAAAAAGTGTGCGTTTCAACCGAAACGCGTTGGATTGAAATTTAACCTGCCACGACAACGTCATCGACGCAACAAGGGCGAGGCCCGTGTGGACCCCCACGCACTCGTCGAGGGAAGGAGGAATCAAACTTAGCAAATGGCGTTTTGTAAAGCTTATGTAGTCATTACTTTGAAATGACATGCGATTTAAAACAACTTCTCTTCAATTCAGCCTTGTTACATGCACGAAGCAGCACTGTCAGAAGTAACGAAGGCTTCTGGAAAAAAAAAAAAACAACAACAACAACAAAACAAACCCAAATGGCGTTCTGTCAGAGGTAAAGAAGTAGCAACGCGCACTTTATTTTAAAGCTGCGCACCGGAGATCCACAGAAATGGGTGGAAGCCGTTAATAGTAGCGTCAACGCCGAGTTGCAGCAAGAGCAGGAAATCTCACCTGAAAAGCGACGACGAAAATGGCCAAAACCGCGAGCGGAGCGGTCCCCATTTGTCAGCCAAGTCCTCTTTCAGCAGTCCTCGCAATGGAAGCGCGAACAACAACAAAAACAGTGAAATGTATTAGAAATATAGTCCTTCGCGGATTCTCGTCGTGGATTCTTTTGTCCCGTCTCCTCAGGGTAGTTTCAGCGACTGAGTGCGCCCCGCCGGACGGGTTGCAACAGGTAGTTTCGGCGTTGTGACGTCAGCGTACAGGTGCGCGGGTTCCGCGTTCTCCTGATATGGTCATGCAGGCCGAGCACACCTGGGGAGACAGACACCGACGGCTTCCTGTTGCTTTGCTGTTCATGAATACCTCGCAGGTATACTGGCAGATAAGAGTCAATAAACTGGCGTTGTTATTAACCAGCGCAGAGCTGTATGCGAGCAAAGTGAGCGGCAGTCTACAACTTTCTGTCTCACTTCCTCTTACTAACCCCCCCCTCTCTCTCTCTCTCTCTCTCTCTCTCACACACAGGCTTGAATTGTCTGAGCAGTATTGACAACACTCATTTTCATATACGGTGAGGTAAGAGTCTGATTTTAAACTGCCCTGTGTGAATCCAACCATGGTGGCTACCAAAAAATAATCTGCACCTAGTTGAGGACTGCGGACAGAAATGTTTTGGGTTTCTTTTTCATTCGTAAAGTCATTAGTGTGAAACTGGCCTTGAAACCACCCAACGACTCTATAAGCCAGTGGAAGTTTCAGGTTCCACATTTTCATACAACCGAGATCCTCTCCTAATTCAAAATGGTGACCGATTTCACAATGTCATGTGGCAGGGACATGGGGAAAAGCCCTGATGCATTTTGTGTTGATGCTGTATTTGCACAGTACAGCGGCTGTCACCGTCGGGCAGGACACTCCCAAAGAAGGGTGACACACAGAGACTTGCCTGTCTAGTTCTCAGGATACTCAGGTGCTGCGTCTGTTCGCCTTCCTTTTTTGACCTCTGTATTCATTGCCTCTTTTGAGTACGCTACATCCCACAAATCGTTTGCTAATAGGTGGTAGTACACAGAGATAGAAACCATTTTCTTAATGTGCTGGCTGAAGTCAATTTCTATGGCGGTGACCATCAATAATTAATCCCTAAGAAAAGAGCACTTCCTTCATCCATCCATCCTCTTCTGCTCCTGACTGTCTGAACATCAGCTGACTGAAAGACTAGCCTGCATGCCCCCCCCCCCCCCCCCCCCCCCCACACACACACACACACACAACTGTGTACCTGAACAAAACATAAACTAACGAAATAATCTCACTTGATGTTGCCATTGTTTTTGCAATTTGCCTTTAAAGTAAAATGTGTGGCTTATTGACCTGGGTGGGAGTAGCGAGAGTTCGACATAGTGCTCAACATAAAAATATACAATATTAACATTGCACGAAGAGAAAGTAAGGAACAACATTCACGCTCTCGATTGGCACACGTTTAACCTGAAAAAATAACTTCATATTTTCAAACTGTATATTTGCACCAGGTATTGTGCATTTTTTGTGGTCCATTATTTATGCAGGAATTGAGTTTGCCCAAACCATTCACCAAAGAAATCTTGAGTTACATATAATGGTATTTGTTCCACCCCTTGTTGAATTCGTGATGTAAGCCTGGCCAACTGACTTGTGACTGGATTCAGCTTTAAGTGTGACAACAGCTGTGTCCCAACCAGTAAAGGGGATGGGGGGGGGGGGCAGTAAAGTCAGGCTAAACTTGCTTTTCCTCCCCTCGCAATCATTTCAAAGTTTAGGGTTGCCCCTTAGACTGCTGACAAAATGTAAATGTGAAAGCAAACTTAGATGACAACTGAGTTTAGTGTACATGGTCTTTCACAACTTAAATTTCAAGCCGTGGTAGACAACATATTTAGGCTGCTAACAAGAGCAAACAGTGCAGATTATGTGCATTACTTCTTTGTAGCGTGAATGTATTAAGGACTATATAATATAGTTTGTGTTTATGTTAACATACAGCAGGCTAGCCACAAACAGGGATTATAGTATCCAGTGTCTGAATGTAACTAGCTAACATGTGGGGACAAGCTAACGGACGGCGTCTTACACTCAGTGTCAAGTGAAAAAAGTAACGTTACAAGCTCTAAAAAACACTCTCTGCATTTAGCGTTAAGAATAAAGTCAGTTGTATTAATCATAACTCAAGGACACACTTCTTAAAATATCTTTAAACATTTCAACGCTAAGTGAAACGTGGTGGAACTTAGCTAGCTGGGCATTTTCTGTCTTTTCCACTCTCGGCACAGCCAGCTAGCAACCCGATAACATTAGCCTCCCTTTAATTAACGCTAACTGTTTTTCATTTTAACAGGAGACTTTCTTCCCTCAATAGATGTTAAATGCGTTGTAAGCTGACATGGCCTCCTGTCTGCGCACTCAGTTAATTTAAATGATGACTGTATGATCTTGATAGTTGTTATCAGCTAGTTAGTTAGCTAGGTTAACTGTCCTTGTAGCAGGAGAAGGAGAAGCAGGGAATTCTCGCAAAGGGACGAGCAGCTTTGCTCAGCTTCACTGCCACCCTCCTTCAAATATGTATATGTAAATTACAGATAAAGCGAAATAAAGCACTGAATCTCATTGTACTTACTATAGTAGCAGAAGGTCTCAGGAGGAGGTGACGTAATATTAGCTGCTGTGGCTGTTGTAATTTTTTTCTTTGTACTTTTTGACTTGGGGGCGGAGTGAACCGTCCCCCCCCAAAAAAAAATCACATGCAACTGTTCATATTTTCTGTTCACAAGTGCAAAAATTATAACACATAAAAAAATAAATAACATAAAATATGGTTTGAAAAGAAATGAAGATAGGCCTATACCTGATGGAGCACCATCGTAATTTCAACGTTCACCGTGTTCACAAAGTCGAGCGTTCTTTGTACATTATTTTGAATAGCGCATTAGCTAGTGTTCTAACAATCTGGGACTTCCTTATTTCACTTAGCTGAAATTGCGTAGAGGACCATTAAATTTAACAAACTTCATGTTTGTATTGTGGTTCTGTGTATGGCTGCCAGACTCAAGACTCAGTTGTACGTTGAGGGCAACACCAGTAACAGTAGCATGCTAACATAACGTTAGCATGGTAACATGCAAAATGTTGGCATGCTGATGATTTAGGTAGCAACATTGCCTTTCCCCTTGGTGCAACCCTGAGGGTTTCTCTACCTATTTTTCATCATTCAACAACAGCCATGGCTGATTATATAGATTTCTTGTTTTTTGATTAGATTGATTAACGATTACAGACTCTTTAAAGTCAATTCAGTTCAATTTCGTTTATATAGCACCACAAGTTATCTCATGACACTTTACATATAGAGCAGGTCTAGACTGTACTTTTTTATAATTAAGCTATTGAGGAGCTGTAATTTCAAATATACGTGTGGAGGATGTCTCCAACTGTGTGCAGTTCATTCTATTTTTGTGAAAGATTTCATGCAGTATTATTATCCCAGTACAAAAGCTCATACAGTAGACTATACTGACTATAAAATGGGATGCTTAAGATATTAATGCCACGAAAACATGGAGGACGTTCCCATTCTGCCTTGAGGTCAACAATGCAAAAAAGGTTGAACACCTATAATGACAATAATAATCAAATTTATGTATAGCACCTTTCAAAACACAGTTACAAAGTGCTTTAAAATTAAAACAGAACACATTAAAAACACAAGGAGAAAAAAATGAAAAAGCCATAACGTGGAACCTAACATAACATTGTATGTAATGTAACTGTTGTGAAATATTGTCAGGGTTATAGAGTAAACATTTTGTCTGAACATAAGGAATAATTCTAAGAAAATAACAAAAGAAAGAAGGAGAGCAATCAAATTTGACTTAACAGATCTGGGATTTTAGGCTGCATTCTATTGTAAAACAATAATTTCAAGTCTCCCTTCCATCATATAGCTGTTCTACTTTAGTCTAACCATCTTACAGCTTTAGAGTGAATAAGTGTGAAAGACGGGGGACTTTTCGAAAAGCAATTAAGTGATGTTATCTTTTGCTCTTCCCCTCCATCAGTCATCCATCCTTCCCACAGAGAGACAGAGGGATGTGGGGGCAGAAGAAAGACTGGTCAGTTTACAGTGGCCACCACTTAGTCAGTGAGAAGGGTCAATGTGGGATAGTGAGGGAGAGAGGGAGAAAGGGGAAGAGGAGGAATGGAATGAGGGGGGCAGTGAAGGACGGAGGCAGAGTGGGAGGAAGGCAGTGAGCAGTGTCAGATTACATTGTTAGTTTGTTGAGTTTGAAGAGTGAGTGATTCACTTCCTTATGTGTGATCATGGGTGTATTCCTTTAATGTCAACGTGTTTGATTCTTTGTCACGTTTTTGTATTTGGTTAATTCGAGTGGGCACTAATTTAGCCTATTTAAACTATCATCAGCCAATAGTAACTCTTCATCGGGGTATAATTACGCCACATGCACATTCTAGATCCATTTACAGATTACTGCACATTTACCTATTTACATATTTTCTTCATTGACTGGTGCAATGCAGTTATACTTTTGAAGTCTAATCCAGAATAATGACGCTTAAACAAACCACCTGTACTGTGATGATTCCCATATTGTTTTCTAGGGATGGAAATGTTGGCTTTTGGTTGGTGATTCTCCTGGCGTTGGATCCAGTGCCACCAGTAGGTCCAAATGGCCATGAATCCAGTGAAATATATCAACCTCTTCTGGACAGATTGGGACAGAATTTGGTACATGTATTCAGGGTTCCCAGACAAACCCTAATAACTTGATCCCCTGACTTTTCATCTGGCGCCATCATCAAGTAATTTTTTTTCGATTTGTCCAATATACTTTGGTTCATGACTAAAACTGTACTTTGGGTTTGATGCCATTCTGAAGTATGATCAAGGCTTACGTCTAGTTATAGGGTACATAAGGGGAGCGGGTGGGGATGCAGGCAGGAAGCTTTTATCAAGCTTCTTCGGATTTCAAGTCCCCGGAAATGTTGTTCCTGGAACTGTTGATCTGTTTACTTGTCCTCCAGACTACATTTTACTTAGTTTGTGCCGGCAGGAGTATTTGCACCCAAGATTCTCTGCAAATTTGACAAAATCTCAAAGGTAATTTTCATATGAATTAATTTTAGTTCAACACGAGTGAAAAACAAAACTGAAAAACGTCGGCGAACCAACAAGACGAAATGTCGCTGAAGTCATTGCCTCAGTGAGGTTACAACGTTTGTAAATCAATTGGTAGGTGACAAAGCAGTCTTGCTGTCCTCCATGAAAAGACCATCCTCTATCAAGGAGTAGAGTTCCAGTGTCAACACACCTCAGCCCCCTCCCCCACAGAGAAGTGACGTTTCACATTCCAGGAGCCCCTTTCCATTGCCAAGGTCCCAATGACAAAATCTCTGCTCCTCAACCTCGCAGGTGGCGACCACGCGGTGAAATGGTTCCTTGTCGCTTTCTTGAGATTTCCCAGCCGCCAAGCACTCCTTGTTAACAGCAATCCCAGGAATGTAGGCGTCAACAAAATACAGAGAAAAAAAGAGAGACATAACTGACCATGTTGTACCTTTTAAGACCTATTATCACTGGTGTGGAGCAGTTTGGACTCTTTCTCTGTCCGTCCAGTTAATTTACCAGTTGTGACTAAGGCTATGTGGAAAGAAGGGGTGGACTGATTCCATAACTGTTGGATACAATACAATAAAACACATCAAAATACTAGTCAGTGAGAAGTCTAATTACCTTTAATTTCACTTAGCAAGTAACCCTATAACTCATTACTTCAATGTCAGGTATTCCAGGCTTGAAAAGGGGCTTGACATGCGCAGCATTTCCCCCATTATGCAGCCTGACACAGTGTTCCACACGCTGCTGCTGCACGCTGAAGTGTGTTTAGTGTTAAGGTTAATGCATTCTCACCATAATCCCTGATGGGACATGGTTTTCCATGGTCTAAGGCATGCAAATTGCTGTTTTATGTTTGTCTCCATGGAGTGCTCCTGACCTTTTACATCTTACAGTGATATTCTTATCTTTATATGACATAAATTCACAATGATATCTCCACTTACGAAGCCATCCGGCCTCCCCTGCCAATTTGTACTTCCCAAATGATTAAAGCTAAGCAAACTTGGCCTTTGTGCTGACCCCATCAAACGTGGTCTCTTTATATTTCATATGCCGCTGTACATGTCTTCTTGAATCGCGTTACACGCTTTAACAATTCAAAGAGAACTAAAACTAAAGAAACAGAGCTGCAGCAGTTTACCAACTTCCCATCTTATTCAAGTTGAGCAAATAACCCGCTGACCTTGACCGTGTTTATGTGTGTCAAATGAGAGACACCTATTATTCTAACCAGATTTCTTATCCACTGTGGCATTTCTAACTGTGAAACATTCTCTGCGTCTCACTCACTTTCTCACACACTCACACAAGCACTGTGTCCTTCCGCTATCATACTGGAATGTATAACAAGCTCCCATGAACTTGAATCTGGTTAGTTAGTAGAGAAAGCAAATGGTTGGGAGTCGGAGAGATGGTGCCAGAGAAGTAGCATGGCTAGCAAATGTTGTTTATGTATAATGCAGTTTGCAGGATGCATTGTAATAACTTTGGTGGTACTTTTGTCTGTAACCAAACAGCTGCAAAACTAAGGACGTTCCCAACATCCTCAGCTGCACTTTGTGTTTAGTGTTAGCATGCTAACACACTAAACTAACAGGGTGAAGACAGTTAACATTTTAACTGCTAAACATCAGCAAGTTAGCGTTAAACATAGACATTGCTAGCATTAGCAACTAGCAACGCATGAAGTACAGCTGTGCTGTGTGGCTGCAGACTCTTGACGTCTCGTTGTAAAATAACTGGTCACGATCAATGAGTAACTGCGCTGAGATCAGATTAGGAAAGAGCAGCGGAAGGTTTTGCTTTTCTTTCACTTAACTAGTCTCTTTCCGGGGCTTTCAACCTCATCTCATGGTCTGTTGTTCAGTTGCCATAGAGATGACTCAGCTGTTAATGTGATCATTTCGTCCCTTTCATGCTCAACAAAAAGTGCACAACATCTGCAATCATTCAGTATGGTGTATGCTAAGCATGCTACTGCTACAGTTGGTCGTTGCTGTCTTCTGCCCCATTGAATACAAATACATACATACAAATTTATAATTCCACACAAAACATTAGCTTATCAAACTCAGATCATCTGTCAGGAATAAACACTGTGTTCTTTTGTCTGTTTTACTGCCTGGCAGATTGTCTCCCTCTGCCAAGGCCATTAGTGGTGGCTGCTGAAAGGACATCATGTCAATTATTAACTGTCAGGTCAATGTTTAGATAATCTAGCATCTGCTGACAGGAGCAGGGAAACACAGAAGCTGGTGGACAGCACTGAGAAAGTTTAACACTATCATAGCTTAACTTTCAAAACTGAACATCTCAATAAACATAAATTAGTAATAAACAGTAGTTCATGTAATACAGTATGTAGTTTCTCACTTTGGCAACACATAAACTGCTTTTTTTTGTCTCTTGCATAACTTGGAATATTATGGGTTTTTTGAATGATGAATTATTGAAACTAATATCGTCTAATACAACAGCCCTGTGATAAACTCTTCCCTCATGAGGGTTCTAACACAACTGTTGAAGAGAGGCTGAGTCGTTTGAATTTCATGGCATTTTTGGAGGACGTAGTTTGCGGTGCTGTTCATTTGCGTTAACTGATGTGCACAGTGTGGGCAAAATATTTGAAACGTCTTTCAGAATAACGTGATACAATTCAGCATTAACCTAAAACAACAACCTCCATAATGAAGCAGCGCCTCTCTTGAGCAGTTTCAGTAAAAACAGAACCCTCATGAAGATAGGATTCATTGCAGGCAAGCCAATGAGCCTGCATGATGCCCAGGTCAGCAGGACATGTTGAGTTTTGGGAGGTGTGCGCATCAGCTCCACTGCGACCTACCATTACCCATAATACCCCTCTTTGCATAGACCTGCAAAGATGTTTAATGTACTTTAGGAGAGCTGTAATTCCAGCATTAGACCGCATTCAATTTTGAGAGGAGTTCGTAATGAACTGGCAACTAATAGCCTGTTTCCACAAAATCTGCTCTGGTTATCGAAACCAGTTCCGTTCAGGATTCTTGGAACCTTGGTTCTCCAGAAGTTGGAGATGACCACATCGTCACCAAGCATTGGGTTTCGTCGGCAGACCATTGCACGCTCTTCTTTTCTGACAATTTCTCACTTGAATCTCACTTGAATAGAATATGACACACCCACTGATGGCGTTACGGTTCGCACTTCTGGTCAGGGAAAACCTGCTATCTTTTGTTCCTACCCGGGAACCAACTTTTCAGGTTCCGAACCAATTTATTTTTGGTCCAAATGCTCCAAACGGTTGAAAATGCGGTGCGCTAATGACTACCTTTTAGTTTTGTGTGTTTTCGGGAATCATTTTCATCATTTTCATGTTGTTTATGGTACCAACATTTCTTTTTTGATTTCCACACTTTTTGGACAGTGGTCCGTTCTTTCTTTTCTTTTCTTTTTTATTAGAACAAGTAACAGTGACATGACGAAAACAAATATACATCCATTACATTGATACTCAAAATATATAAAAGTAAACGATAGTAGTATTAGGTATTAGTTCAATGGTAAAATTATAAATATAAATGGAACAACAAAAACAACAACAAACAAAAAAACTAGTTTAAAAAGTAATGTCCTTATAATGTCCCTGGAAAGAATTATGTTATTTGATACTAATCACGGGGAAAATACACATTTCCTTGAAAGAAAAGCTCCGAACCAAAGTAAATGTTTATTCATTATTCATTTCCGATTGAATCAGAATCAGAATGAGAAATACTTTATTGATCCCCGGGGGGGGTTGTACAGTACTGGCGCTCCCATTCAAGATTAGAAAGCAGTATAAATTTAGAAATAAAAGTATGTACAAAATATAAAAATAAGAAATAGAAAATAAAAAATAAACACATTTACAATATTTAAGTGAAAAATAAAAGTTAAAAATATATACAGCATCAATGTATATGTATGTCTATATATACATGTATGTATTGCACTTTTAAGAATAAGTAATAGTGAGGTAGTATGTGTAGAATATTTCCAGTCTGTTTCTTCTGAGTGTCAGTCCTGTGGCGCTCTGTTGTACACAGAAAACTTAATTCTTAATATATTCGATTCAGAGAAAGGTCTGGCTGAACCCATTATCATTCTGGCATAGGGGAGATGCTGTGCCCTATATAGTTCTTTCCACAAAACCTCTTGGAAACTATTAGGGAATTCTGATACAGTGAAATAAAACATCACCAAACAGAGCATACCTTGTGCAGCTAAAATCATTTATAACGCAGATGAATTCTAAACGCACATTTCTGAACAGTGATAGTGTTGTGTGAAGCAGGAGGTGCCAGCAGACGTGCTCCGCTGTGAGTTACCGCTCGGTGATTATGAACACAGTGGGATTACAGGAAATGCTCCATAGGGAGGACAGTATAAGCTCTCTGTGTCCCTCTGTCTCTTCTGGTGGGGCTGTAGATGAGTCCAGTGTTGTTCATCTATATGTCTGCAGCTGACTACAGCATAAAAGCACTCTCATCCTCCAGTAACACTGGACTTCCTGTTAAAAGCCCATCATCAGGCCATTGACGAGCTTTTAGTTCCCATCAGATCTCTAAGGCAGCGAGGCCTTTCACTGTCTGTCAATGCCCAGACGCAAACAACTTAAGCTTTCACTAGAGTTTAGATTATATCAGTCTGTGGTGTGTGTGTGTGTGTGTGCTGGCGGAGGACAGGCCCGGTCATGACTGTTTTTCCTGGAATGTGTGTCGTGCTGTGGTTTCACCTGAAGAGCCACGTTAATGCAACAGAGGGGAGGAGGGGTGAGGGATCCTCTTCCCCCTCTTCATGAGTAATTGTTTTAGCACATTCTAGTTTACTGCCTAAACTACCAAACCAAGGCAGACGAGATCATTCTTTCGTCTGCCATCGTGGATGGATGGAAGAGCAGGTGGAAAATGGAGGAGTCTCTGCTGCACGAATGAGACGCGCAAATGTCCCTTAAACCTTTGGGAAAGGGAACGATGGAGTCGCCTGGTAACTGAACCTCCACCCCAGCTACACAAACACAAAAGACATTTAGTTCAATCAGAAGCTACTCATTTACCTTGCAATGCCATCCGGGGCAGCCAAAGAAGTGAAAAGTATGTTGTTACATTGTATAAAACGCACAACTTGAAATCATCCGTTCATGACACCGTGTGGGAGGTCCATATAAGGCCATCATGGGAAACTTTTTGGAATACTTTCACAATAGTTCCTTCTCATCACTGATTCACAAGTTTGCACCACTAACTAACACCTTTTTCTCATTCACCGACGGCATTATCATCAGTTACTGTAGCATACACCCAGCTGCTCATGCGGAGTAGTCACAGATGATGAAACTGCATCCTACATGGGGGAAACAAAACAAGGAATAAAGCACAGCTGACAAAGGTCTCGTCAGAAGAAAGAACAAGGTGATGCTAGTTATTGGGTTGGGTTGATGTTAGTGTATGCGTGTGTGTGTATGTGCACATGCTTGTGTTCCACACTGTCAGGCTGGGAAGAAGTCTGAACAAATAAGAAATGAGAGGCAGTAACAAAGGTCTAAATTAGCTACTGATTTAGGAGGAAACCATGCACTGTGGGACAAAATTATGTGTAAGAAAAGCTCAATTTAAACCCAAGTAAATATTAGTTTATCGTTCTTTCATTATTGGAAACATAATTTTCCACATATTGAACTGTGTGCTTGCCTGTAAACACATTTTATATTTTGCATGTTCAGCTGACCTGCTCTGAATGAAAGACTCTCTGGGTTACACGAGCAGCTAATTGGAATGAATTGGAAGTGTATTCTTTATTCTTCCCTTTTATTACTTGTGATACACGAGTATATCCATTGATGCAGTATGCAGTGATTCTGTCAAAAACAGAATTAGTCAAGATCAACATAAGCTCTTCCCAAGTTTCTCTTGGCAACCCCTTCAAAATAAAAAATGAGCATGTCCCCATAAAGTAAAATCACAGCAATCTGTTTTAAAGGAAACAAAACAAGATCTCTGGGAATAAAGAGGTAGTGCTTTTGTATTTATGAGGGAAATGTGGTTATCATGTAATTATTTTTACTGTGAGAAACCTATAAATAATACAGGGGACAGACATGTTGATATAGTCTTCTAATACAAGGGAAACATTTCTGCTAATTATAAGGATATTAATTATGTTGGATACTTGAAAATACTTGTTGGAGTATCGTGTTAATGTGAGGAAGGAACAAAAGAAGAAGTCCACAGGCCTGTGGCTTCACATTTCAGGATAAAATTAAAAGATCATTGACGAGAAAATAATGGCTCAAATGTAATTAAAAAAAAATCATACAATCAGTGAAGCATGACGTGTCTGTCAAGAAACTAGGCTTAATCAGTGGCGTATGCATGGTTTTTGTGCATACTGCGTTTATACATCTGGCCCCTGGAACTGTGCAGTGCATTATTGTTCTAAATATGAGGACAGTAACAGTGAAAGAACAGTAAGATACTTGATCTAATACATAGAATGATGACAGAGCAGTCTAGGTTTCTAGGAATCAAATAGATGAGTAATGAAAGGTATATATATATATATATATATATATATATGTATATATTGTTTCGTAATGTTTTGTTTTGCTTTCAGGTGATAGTACCCTGAATTACTCAGTGGGCCGCCCCTTTTCCACTGTCTGGAGCAGAGATTACAAGGTTAGACTACAGTAAAACAAATTAGAATTTTGTGAAATGTCTAAATGATTTTAAAGCAACAGTATCTAATACTAACATTTTAATAATGACCATGTGGATGGGCATACTCCGTGCATTGTATGTATTGTCATATGTTGTTTTTTTTAAATAAACATCTGGTTTTATGGTATTCCAGTATCGTGGTCACTGTTATTTACTGTAATAACAACAATAGCTTTATTTGTATAGCACATTAAAAAATAGAAATGGAGGTGTAATATAAACAAATACAACCAAGAACACATTAAACAGAGATACAAATTAAAAACAGATAAAACTACTGCATGCAAGTATTGCCAAGAAAAGAAAAAAACAAACAAAAGTGTTTTGATTTCAGTTATTTCTTACAGCAAATATGTTGTGTTTTGACATCACACATTGTCACATTTCACTGTACAATGGACCATCCAGCTCGAGACTTTTTTTGTGAAACATCTCAACAACATCTGGATGGAGTCCCAGGAAATTTGCTTACAGATGTCCAAGGTGCCCAGAGGATAAATAAATTCTGCTTTCCACCTAGCACCACCACCAGGTCCAAAACTAATGACATTCCCATCAGCCTCAGCTGTACTTTGTGTTTGGTGCTAATGAGCGGCCGTGTCTAGATGGTAACCCTAGTCTTGTGAAACTCTTGCACGCAGTTCTATTAGGTTCAGGCACCAAAATGACGTGGTTAGGTTTACGAAAAGGTCATGGTTCAGTATGGCATGGTATGCTAAACTCAGATGGTGAACATGGTAAACATTAAACCTGCTAAATATCAGCATTCTAACGTCCTCATTCTGAGCACATTGGCCTGGTGAAATTAGCATTTAGCTCAAAGCACTGGTGTTACCTAAGTAGCTGCTAGCATAGCTGTAGACTGAAAAGAGTTGAAACAATGCAAGGTTGGGGTGTGTTGTTTCAGATACCAATGAGACATGAAGAAGAAGGCTGGTTTGAGTAATAAATCCATGAGTTTGAAGGCTTTTGCAAAACCTAATAGACCACCCAACTTGAACATTACATGCTATATTGTAACTTTTCCCCCACAGATAAGTCATCTAAAAGGCTCAGGTAGCACCTCTGAAAAGTTTTAAGATCATCATGATAATAGACACCGGTTCAAAAGAATCTTACACTGTACAAAGTAGTCTACACTATAAAGAAACTGGGATGATGGTAGAACATTTGTAATCACGCTGTCATGATTATGAGTCACGGGTTAAAGGGGGATACACTTGACAAACTCTGAAAGTTTCCCTCTATTTAACTTCCTGTTTCGTGTGTCAAGTCAAGGCAAGTCAGTTTTATTTATATAGCCCAATATCACTAATCACTAAATTTGCCTCAGGGTGGCTTTAAAATGTGTACATCATACGTCCTTAGATACTCGATTCGGATGTGGAAAAGCTCACCCCAAAAGAACCCTTTTAACCTCAGAAAGAGCAACAGAGGAGGGATCCCTCTCCCGGGACGGACAGACAGAAGCATAATAAAATTACAGCATGAACAATCATGATGACAAAATTATGAATAGATATGAGGGGAGAGGCTGAATCTCCTGGAGGATGAAGAACCAGATCCAAAACATCTGGCCACTGACATCCAGGGGAGGGCTAAACTGATGCAGTTTTTTTTTTTTTTTAGAAAGTTTACAATGTTCTCATCGGCAGGACAAACATGGACTATAAGTACTAGGCTTAATAAATCGATTGAGACTGAGACCCACCGGAAGGATAATGGTAACAGGTCCAAGGTAACCAAAAAATAAGCAGCTAACTGAAAGTTAAGGCAAAAAAAGATGAGTCTTAAGTTTGGATTTAAAGGCCTCAATAGAGTCAGACTGTTTGATATCAACAGAAAGGTTATTCCAGTGGACGGGGGCATGATAAGAAAAAGGGCCCTGCAGCCAGCTGACGTCTTTTTGACTCTTGGGACAGACAGGAGCCCTGTATTCTGGCAGCGGATAGCACGAGATGAGAATGAATGTGTGTGTGTGTGTGCGTGTGTGTCATGCCCCTGAGGCCTTGTGAGTCATGCTGTGATGAGTCTGTGGGTCATGCTGTGATAGTGGGAACTCGGAACGAAACTCTCTCCTCCTCTTGTGGTGGACGTTTCATCCAAAAACATGTCATGTCATACCATAATGTGTCATTGTTATACAGATGATACCCCACTCTACCTTACTTTGGCAACTGCAACAGTCTGTCTGGGTATCTTTAAGGATATGTATATAATACAATTACATAAATAGAATGTAAATCTCGTTGCAGCTAGGATCTTAACTAAAACCAGAAATGTGACCGCATTTCACCAATTTTTGCTCCACTTCATTTGGCTCCCTATCCACACCAGATCGGACTTTAAGGTGCTACTGATGGCCTATAATGTTCTAAAATGGGCTCGCCCCTTCTTATCTCTCTGACCTCATTAAACCTTATGTCCCATCCCGTGCTCTCCTCTCTCAGAATACTTGGCTCCTGTCTGTCCCCAGAGTTACAAAGGGAGTCAGCTGGCTGCAGGGCCCTTTCCTATCGTGCCCCTTTTCAACCTCCCTGTTGAGCTCTTACCACTTTACTTCAGTGCCTGTCTCAATGAATGTATTTACATTAGTACTTATAAGAATCCTCTGCTGTTTTTATTTGTGTTAATATTAATATACCTGATAAATTTTTGATCTGAGCTATGCTAACACCTTTCAGCCAGTCAGAGACATGTGTTTTCCATGGCCATGGTGTGATGGGAAACGAAGGGACATAGAAACGAAACGGCCATTCAGTCTGAATATCACGCTAGCTGAATATTTGTATTTTGTTCGTTGACATTTTCAGCTACAATAACTTGGCAAACAATGGTATGGACCCAAATGTCAAATGACTCACAAGTTGATGCACCGGAAATGTTGATTCATTAGCCATTAGCGGATGAAGACGGACTTGTCTGTAGTAAACATGTGAAGCAGTGGCCAAATATGAGCATGATTTTTTTTGGCCTATTCCCACACAGGCCATGAACCCCTGAGTTGCGGGGGTTATTTCCTGTCATGTGCTATGTGGGCAGAACAGCTGGTTCCCTTTTTTTTTTACAGTTAATATACAGGAGTATACAGGAAGAAAACTAAACGTTTATTATTCATTGATTTATGGGTAATAGGCTAGGTTAATATCAAAGCACTTGTCAACATGCGTGTTTGTTTGCGCATATACGTTTTCCGTAAGAGCGACATTCTAGGCTGACAACATAACGGTCACTGGTCTGTTTCCTGTCCATGGTGTGGGTGGCATTTCTCATCGTTTCTCGGCGGAGAGCGATTGAAAAAAGGGTTATTCAATCATTTTCTTTCTTTCTTCTATGTAGGAGTTGAAATGTCAATCAGGTTTCGGTCAGGCCGCTAAAATGAAGCAAGGAAAGCGAACACAACACGGGGCAGCTATGTTTACTCAGCTCTGAGCTGTAAAACTTTTAGAAATCGTTCCCCAAATTGGTACCATAGTACTGCTGGCATAGTACTACTGTGTGTGTGTACTACTGTGTGTGTGTGTACATGCAGGCTGGTTATATAATTTCAAGACTATGTAAGAAAGCAAGTCATCGGACATTAAATTGTCGTAACGTAACGTAACAGAGGCCACATTGTCCCTGGTAATGGTGATAATGCTGATACTGAAGTGGTGAAGTCGCCCTGCCAGCTCCAGTTATCCTGTCCTGTCTGAGCCGAAACCAGCCCGCTGCCTGACGCCTGACCCCCTCCCCCCCACCGGATCCCAAACAACATCATCTGCCAGATGACAGAGCCCCCGCATGTGTGCCTCAATACGTGAGGTTACCCAGTTTGTTCAGTCAGTGGCAGCCGATAACCATGTATATGTTTTGTTTTTGCAAAGAGAGGAGACCTCAAGGGTGACTACTAAATGGTCGGTTTGGCAAATGTAAAGCCACAGCCACATCCCTAATCTTTGCCCCCCACACAGTGGATGAGACAGTCCCGAAGGGGGGTTAGGGTTCCACCAGCATTTTGCACGACCTCTACTCAGTACTGCTGGAAGCCGCCTCTGCTGACATAGCATAACGGTTCAGTTTATGTTGTCACCCCAGGATGCGTTTCACCAGAGTTCAAATAGCTGGGCTCTCACCAAAACACTAACCACCAACCACCAACGATCGCGTTTGGTGAGGACACGCCTTTAGAACCTCGGGGGTGCTTGCTCCCAAGTTAACCCGCGCTGCCATGTTTTCCTCAGCCGCGAATGTGTCTAAAAGTATATCACCTATCGCCTGACTTTGTACATTTATTTCCCCCGAAACTCTGGAAGATTCGGTAAAATCAGTCCTGAAGTTAAAAAGTAAATCCAAGGTGGTATTTTTGTTCCTACATGGAAAGAAGAATTCCTCTGCATTCTTAACCCCCCCTAATCCCTGGAAAGGTGCAGACTGCCCCGAGGACAAGGCATTTCTGCTGTTTACCCCTTCTGTAAGCTTCTGACCACACCCTACACCTTAACCTCTCTTTATCCTTATTGCATGCGTTTAACTACCAGTCCATTGTCTCTGGGAGTGTAGGTGTGGCTCCTCTTCAGAATTACAGTCATTGACATTGGTAAACACAAGGAGCGAATCCACCTGACAAACAGGAGAGAGCCGCAGCAGGAAAAGCAAGCATTGCACTTTATTTTTAAATCAGTAACCCATCAACGATTGGAATAATAATAATAATAATAATAATAATAAAAAAGCACCCAGTCTTCAAGTTATCGAGGTCTGAACATGTATGGCTTTCTATTTTCCCCCCACAGTTTCCTTCAGGCTCAGACACATCTCTGCCTGTCAGTAGAGCTCACGGGCCAAGCTGGGCGGGGCGTCCTCTATTCCAATGCAAATAGAGGTAAGAACACACACACACACACACACACACATAAACACACAGACAGAAGCAGGAAGATGTCTTATCACGTTCAGCCATAAAACAACGTCACGAAGGCTGCGACAGAGAGTCGGGCAGACTGACTGCACCGACACACCCAGAGGCCTGCTTCACAGGAACACTGGTGGTGCGCTACTCGACTCGTCAGATAAAAAATGACAACACCAAGCCCTCATTTCAACAGTAACTACAGTGATGAATGGGGACTTTAGCAGGAGGCCAATGCGGTTTGTTGTTCTATGTCTGTGGTTCTTGTATTATGTGGCAGGGAACGTGTTGATCTATGTCATTTCTCCCTTTTGGTTTCTCATTTTTTTGTTGTTGTTGTCAAAGTGAAAGTAAAAAAAGCAACAGAATGGACTTCACCTTCTTCAAACAGCAGGCCATTACAGACGGGGGGGGGGGGGGGGGGGGGCATTTCACGGCAAAGCTGTTAAGTATTGAGATAAGGACGAATTTCTGTTTTCTTCACTAGAAATGAAGCACTGCAGTGTTAGTCAGTCTTGATTCTGTTTTTTTTTTTTTGTGAGGAAGTCACTGTGAAACTGAACGGGAGTTCATGCGTCACTGTCGCTCCCTCTCTGCCGCGTTAAATGCCAGTCCAATGCTGTGCTGTGTAAGTACGTAGATGCAAGGGAATTTGTCTCCATCAGCTGGGCAACCATGGATGTGACGGCGTGGTAAATGTTTAGCATGGCAGTCTTTTTCCTCATTCCTCTGGGGACAGTGCATAATGTACGTGTTTGTGATCTTTATGGGCAATAAAAGGGATTCATTCTCTTGGAAGTGATTTCTCCTCTTTGATAATGCAAGGGAGTTAGTGTCCGTTTTGTGTGGTGTTTGCTAAATTTGTATTATGCTGCAATGCTGAGTCTCTCCCTGGGTGTCTGTCTTGGTTTAAGTTGGCTAAAGTTGTTTTCGTTGACCTCGTATTCGCTGTAGACGTTTTTTAAATTATAATTTTATATGCAATTCCCAACATATAACATCCAACATAACATTATTGACAAATACTCCTGACTTATTTCATTAGCTTTCCGAATTGCACGGGCTACAAAGCATTGTGGTAATAAACGATACAATAGTACAATACCATGGGTCTAGTTTTTTAGGGGAATACAAGTACAGAGAAGAAAAAAAAAACAACCCAAAACTAAAAATAACCAAAATCAAACGTTTGTGATTTCCAGTTTAACAACACGATTCATTTCATACATTAAGGGGCCAAATGCAATAATACAATTTACAGTCCTTGATGTTTCCGCCTTTTTCGGCCCTCTGGCACAATACGGATCAAAGTCAAGACACTTTAGAAACTTGTCCCAACTGGTCTCACCTGGGACTCCGCATATCACTGTGACTCTGTGACAGTGTCCCTTCAGAAAGTTCAAATTCAACTTGAAGTCATGAAGCCTTTTGTGGTCTAGGATATCCTTCAGTTGTACCTTCTCTGTGAAATAATACAATGAATTAAAAGTTTCGGCAATTTCTTGACTTAGTCAGGGGTCAGTAAAGAAGCCCTGTCTCGGAGATGGCTTGGGTAACTGGTGCCACAAAAAAAGTATATACTTCTAGAGTAAAATTCCACCACTGGAAAAGTAACTCCAGTGGTGGAATGTAACTAAGTACATGTTCTCAAGTACAGTACTTTGTAATTTCAGGTACCTGTTCTTTATTTAAGTATTTCTGTTTTAGGGCCACTCTGTACAAATTAAGACTTTACACGCAAAACTTACGCACTTAGCATATAAAATATCACACATCGCTCTACATTAAGCTGCCCAACAGTATATCAAATAGTTAAAATCAGCTACATTTAAATGCTGCTTACATGTTAATGCACCATCAATTCTACTATATATACTAATATCATCACTAACAGGGACACTTTTTGATACTTGGATGTACATTTTGCTGATAATACCTACTTAATAATACCTAAATACCTATTTTTTACTTCCATAACATTACGAATGCAGGACTGTTACTTGTTGTAAATCTTTTTTGTTTTAGTGTTGTATTGCTACTTTTACTAGTAAAGGATTTGAACAATTTCCGGGCACACAACCCTGATTAGTGTGCAAGTTCTTCGATGTGGCCATGAAACATATCAGCTTTAGTTTGGAGAATATGACTCTCTCCAGTCGCTCGCCTTTGGCCGCCACTGATATTTTGACAAACTCCTGCTGTCATCATGTCTGTAACACCACTATGCACTCCTGGTTATGCTGGACATCAAGTTGGTATAATCTGCCAACAACTAAGTTAAACTTCAGATAAAAAGTTGATCTCGCCACAAACACACAATAAAGACATCTGGTATCTGAAATCATTCATCAAACACATGAATATATACAACAACAACAAAAAACAACCCCAGACCAGACTGTAGTTTGTCTTCATTCCACTTTATTATGACAGTTTTCCAAGCATGAAGATCTGAAACTCATGAGATGTCAGCACTTGTCCCCTTACCCCATAAACATGTACATTATTAACGGATATTAGGGGTGTAATCGTATCTGCATTCATCCTGAACTGGGCGGTTCAGTATGCGCCTTTGATACCTCCTGTGACCCAAACAATTACTGTCAAAACAGTAAACGGAATTAATTATATCTATATCAATGACTTTTATTTTATGACAAATAATGCTATTTAAAACATTTGTTTTCCCTGCTTTACCAAAAATGTAACAGAGACCCCAAAATCGAGGAATATAGGGAACTGTGTGTTGCGTACCGTTCCACCATTATTGGATATGCACTGTGTGTTCTACCCAGCAGCTTTTTTGGGATCTTGTTTCAGTCGCTGGAATTTTACAGGATCTTCAAGGCCACTTTTATTTCATAAATCAAATGATCAGTATAGACAGAAAACTTTGAAAGCTCAAACCCTCAGCAGACATGCATGTCTGACAGCACAGCAGAGATCAGCGTTTCATTTTCGTCCTGTGGTTTTTCTGTTCCGGGCAAAGAGTGGCGTCTCATGCAGCCCCCTGGATTTTTGCACAAGAGAAGGACACTCACCTTGGCTGGGGAATTGGCATTGTTGCCGGCTCGCTGGGGTTGAGTGCTGTGCTGGCATCAGACATCTGCCTACAAGCGTAGAAAATGTTATCAAATTGGAAAAGCTGAGTCTTTATATATTTTATTATTTTTTTCAGTTAGTTGGTTTTACAATTCTGTGGGGAAATAAAATATATAGAAATACGAATGTGTACATTGTGTTAATTAGAACACTCAGCATCCCTTTTGCCCCCTTAAGGTGACATAGCTTTACTGTACACTTCATTACATACAACTGCATTATGTCGGGATAAAGTGAACCAAAACATAGTAAAAACATTTGATCAGACTCCCGTTTGGCACATACTAAATATTTAAGGATCAGGAGCAATAAATGAGACTAGGACTTCCCTACTTTTGGCTGATCCCTGTGACTTTCCAAGGTAAAAAGCTCATTTCAAACAGAGGCTGTGGCCTTTGGGTCCCCCCCGAGCCCCTCGGCCCCCGGCCCGTTTAGTAATCCATTCATGCTGCCACGCGTGGAGGTCGCGATCACAGTGGGCTATGTGTTGCTAATGTCAGTTCATTCATTTACAGGAAATCCCACGCTACACTCTTACCTCTGTAAGGTATAACCTGAGAAGTTGGATGCCGTATCATGCTGATGAAGAGGAACGATTGGGTACCAGAGATGCACACATACATATAAATAATGGAATAATACCATTTCTTTTCTGTTTAGCTGCACTACTGAAGCCTTCTTTTGGTGTTTTTATTAGGTTTGTAGGCCAACACCTTAGCTGCTCTGGGGCCTCCATCATATGTTCTTTGTCTTACAATGGACAGTGATTCTTCTACTTCCATATTTAAGTAATCATTCATTGTTGCTGTAGCCTCTTTAAGGTTCCCTAAAGGTTCTTCAATACTGAGGTTTCCCCAGAAGTTTCATGTACATTTTTTAGTTCCTCAATTTTCCTTTAGAGGTTTCTTCCAAACTACCAACTTTCCCTAACCCTTACCAAAGTGCTTTTGTTGTGTTTTGTTACCCAACCGCCAGCGGGACTCATGATGCAAACCCCAGGCTGTGCTTTGCACAACCAACCATCCACCCCAATCTCCTCACCACAACTCCCGCAAGGTACAAAAAAAAGCAGCACTTCTTTCCCTCACAAAAATCCTTTTACCTGTGAACATAATCCAGTGATTAAATTTGCAACCTGCAACATCGTTGAGAAAACAGTTTAGTAAACTAGAAATTGGGGAGAAAATGTAGCATTGCTCTCAATAGCAAGTCACTTTCTATCTCACTAGCTGTCAAGGATTCTGCCCACCTGTAAAAACGTTGCCTTTTTGGTAACTGGTTAAGGCCAACGCTCTGCAAAGAGAAACAGCGTTCACATGATCACGCAATTGCAATATCATTTTAGTTGTTTTCCACTTTTTTTTAATTAAATTGTTAACATATTTCTGTATTTTACTTTCATCTAGAATGTCACCACAGGAGACGGACTTGTGTGTCATTTTGTATTTCAGATCAAAAGAAAAAAAAGGCAGACAAGAAGGAAACGGGACTCAACGGCAAAAATACAGATGTCACGTTTCTAACACTGCAATGCTGCTGGTGCTTGGAAAAAGACGCACGCGGTAGCATTGGTATTGAGAAAGATGAATGCGTTGCCAAAAAGAATCCATTGCTGAACTTTTGAAAACATGTGAAAGATGAAAACAGGATGCGAGACCTTTAGAGACACGCTGTACATCAACAGGTCCGTCGTCATGTAAAAAAATATAATGTCGGAAACCACTTAACAAAAAGGAAGCGTGCTGACATTTTGGAAGATGCACTTGTAGCAACAGCCAAAGAAGATTTATGTCAATTTCATCTCTGCGTCCAGTAGAAATCAGTCTGGGAAGCATTTGGCCTTTGTTGGCAGTAGCTCTATCAAGAACTCAAAACCGCCCCTCCCCCACTCCCCCCTTCTCTTCCAGTCTTAGTGCTAACGATAGGGTAAGACCTGTCTCTGTACTAAATGAACAAAGTTAAAATTGATATAAATGTTGTTGACTATGGTTGACAGCAACAAGTGCACTTCCTAACCTGTGAGACTGTTTCTTAAAGCACAATGACGAATGACTCCTTGAGGCCTACCTCCCCATTCTTCTTCTTCTTCAGACCAAGACAAAAAAAAAAGAACTAACTTGGAAGAGAAAGAAAATGATGACGCGGTTTTGAGGAGTGTAATGTTGAAACTTGGACCTTCAAGTGTAGGAACTTGGGCAGCAACAAGCTGCCAACATCATCTCAGGAACCAGTCTAATATAGATATGGAAACTGACACGTGTAATACAACAATTAAGACTTATACCCCTTCTTCTTTTTCTCCTTCTTCTTCTTTTTCTTCTTCGGTGATTTTGCTTTATGTTTCTTTCCTTTGTCATCGTCACTGCTATCACTGCTTTCGTGTTTTACTTTGGCTTTTTCTCTGCTGTCCTTGGATGATTTTCCCTTGCTGCCTGCGTCTTCCACTTGGACTTTGCTGCGGCCTCCGGCGGCCTGCTCGCTGTCCACCTCCTCTTTGACCCCGACGCTCGCAGGAGGTGTCAGGCCACGGGACACCGTGATGAGCATCCTCTCCTTCCTCATCTCCTCTTTCAAGGAGATGTTTTCCTGCCCGGCCCTGTGGCTTCTGTGGTCGTCCGTGTGTTTGCTTCTGGGGTCTCTCTCGTCCCCCCGGTCGCGTTGGTAGTCTCTGTGGTTCCTGTGGTCTCCTGAATCTCTATGGTAACCGTAGTCACTGTTATCTCTCCTGTCTGAGGGGTGTGGGTGTTGGTTACTGCTGCTGCTTAAATAGCGCAAGTGTTCTTGGCTGTCTCTAGCAAGTTTGTCCATTTGCACTTTCTGCTAAAAACACATAAAAAAAAAACAAGCATAAAGATACAGAAACCAAACTACAGATTTAGCTTTTTATGGGGCCTTGTCAGTAATGAGGCCAAAATGTAAAGTTTGTTTTGAGAAAAGAAAAGCCATGGGGTTGATAAAATCACAGAATTCATACCCGTTAAGACAATCAATGTACACAGCACATTTTAAAGCAAACAGCCTATTGAAGCGAAATCTTCCTTTTAACAATTCATAAGCAATAAAACACACCCTTGTTCAGCTGAAGGCATTTAGGGGTTTTGCTGCTGCAGCCTTACTTGGTCTGGTATGACCAGAAGCTCATAGTGGCTAATGCTAGGTAATATTAGCAAAACCTTGGAAAATATTGCCCTGTTAGTGACTTTACTGAGTCAATTTGCTCACTTCAAGAGTCTCCTCTACTTGCGCTACAGTAGTGTTTGCCATTATCTTGCCTGCTCCCACAGTAGGTGCAGTTTGGCAAAAGTTACATCGACTCTTTTTAAATGACCTAACAACTACCTTAAACTGACCTTTTCATTTCGACGTGAACAGACGACACCTTGTACTAACTTGTTTGTTTAAAGCATACTAAGGACTTGAGCATCCCCTTTTGCAAAAAGAACATACACAATTACATTATGATATTTTTCTTATTGCCAACAAATTCTATAAAAACACCAAAACCAACAATGCATTAGTCCGTCTCCCTATACTGTCTGACTTCCCCACCCTGTCTGTGGCGGTCCGCCCCAGGCCCAATGGTCCCTACTGAAGACATAAATCTTTATAAATGGGTCACAAATATACAGTTCTATTAAAAAAAGGCTTAGTGGTTTAATAAAAGAGCTGGTCACTGTAGTTTTTAGCAAATGTTACTCAAACAGGGGAAAATACTGCATTTGTTGGGGGCTATGTTCAGCTAATCCACATTTGGTGCTCTAGTGCAGTGGTTGCCAACCTTTTTCTTAAGGGACCCCTATTTTGCCATTGTATAGACACTGACGACCCCCACCCACATACATTTACAAAAAAGGGGACAAAGTAGCCTACTTCATTTGAATCTTAGCTTTGTGTATATTTCATTTTATTCTTTGCATAAAAAAAACAATAACTGCACAGAACAAATTGAAAAATTAACCTAACCAATGAAGTTTGAGTAAAAGTTTAAAATTCTGAATAGACTTTTCCCTGTGGATATTGCAATGCATCAGACAATTTTTCCTTGTATTTTAGGAACACAACACATGTCCATATTATGATTTTCTTTCTAATTTCATCATCATACATAAGTTTTAATAGTAGTAAAAAAAGCAGCCTGGCTTTATAATAAATATATAAAAAAATCTAACACAAGCCTTAAATTTAGTTGTCTAATTAAAGCACACACACATATATATATATATATATATATATATATATATATACATATATACATATATATATATACCCTTAAAATCAAGAGGGCCTCACGATCCACCCATGGAGCTTTGGCGACCCCCGATGGGGGTTGGGACCCTCAGGTTGGGAACCACTGCTCTAGTGAGTGTCGCGGGCAGCAGGATGGTGTATGTAGGACTGAGTCCAAATAAACTACAGTGTGTGTGTTCACGGTAATGAAGCAACGTGTCACCCAGGGCAACAGTGTGGCTCATTGATGTGTGTTTAATAGTTTTTGGACAGTGGAGCCCTATGGCACAGAGGAAGAAGATATGTTAGGCTTTGATACACACACAATACTTGTAGGATATATTCATTGTTCAATGGTTTTGGTCTTTTCATGAGCTTTGTTGGAATATATAGGAAGTATACTTACACTGCTAGGGTTACTATGGCAGTGGATGGCTGCATGGTTTTCAGCACTATTCAAATCTCCAATGAACTCCTCACATTTCTGGCAGTAAAACCCAATTACTGGTGTCAGAAAACTCAGTCCTGCAAATGGAAAAGAGTGTTTTAGCTTGGGATAGAGAAAGAAGACAGGAAGCACGGGATTGTCATTACAGAAAACATTTTACCATCCTGTTTCAACAATCCCTCCAGTTCTGTCATCAAGGATTCCATTTTACTCATTCTGGCTCGTTTCTCTCTCTTCCTTTCCTCCTCGCCCCCTGCCTGGGAAACACAAACATTCAAAATGAAAGGGTTCTGCGTTTCTTTAATGTGTCCAACTTTACCACTCAGATGTTGAGAAGTCAACGCCGCAGCATGGGAGTCTTTTACCTTGTGTTGATCAGCGGATGTCTGAGATGTGCCACTGCCATCTCTTTTAGTCCGATTTTCCTTTGTTGCTTAAGGGAGAAAGAACAACAACGTAACCCTGTAATCTGCATCGAAAGGATTAAACAATAAAAGACAAAGAAGATAAATCATCAGGCCGGGCGGCATCAGTTTCCAAATTAGTGGGTGCATCTCCACGTTCGGCCGTCACAAAATCTTATCCTTGACAACTGGAGAGAAACAGATCCGAAAATCAACTTGGCGCTTCTTGCAATTCGAAATGACAACCTTTAGGAAGGCAGACACACACCAGAGTAAACTAGACATTAACCATGCGTCCACACTTTACAGATCAGCAGACTTCCTTACATCAGGTGACTGTAACGTTTGACGCTGGCATTGTTCAATTTTATTTACTAATCCAATGAAAAGACCAAAACCAGCAATACTTTGTGTAGGCACTGTAGTATAAATATATATTTTAGTTGAATCTTTAAGTCAATACAGGATTCTCACCTTTGATCAGCGACTGTAGAGACTCCAGAGCTTGCCGTACGTTCGGGTTACTCAGTGCTGGCAATGCTAAGCCTGCTGCTGTTGGGTCTGAACCAAGAGCTACAGGAGACGGCTGCTTCCCTTCCCTCTGACCCTGCATCTTCACCATGATCTCGCTTATGTCTCCCGTGCCCAGACTTTTTAATATGTTCTTGATCTTCTCACACTCACTGCTGTCTAGATTGGCGGTGACTAAGCTTGAGGAGGTCATCTGAAGGGGCTGCTTCAGATCAGGCAGCTCCCCGAAGCTACTGAATAGGGACTTGTTCTGATGATGCTGTTGACTGCCAAGAGAAAGACTATCCATTTCCTGTTTTTTGGCATGTTCTCCAATCTTGGAAAACGCTGCAAAAAGTGTGTTAGAGGACTGACTGGCTTGTTTCAAGCCAGTGTCTTCATTTCCATACAAGAACGACTCTTCGTCTTCAAGCTCGTTGGCTTTCTGGGCTGCAGAGTCCTCTTGACTTTGTGCCTGAAGCCAAGAGAAGTCACTGCCTACTCTGTCATGGGGAAGGAGCATACTGTCATTCTCCAGTGATGTTGAATTCTCCTGACTGTCATGTTGCTGATGCCTGTGCTCGCCAGGCATGCGATCCACTTTTTTGCTTTCGTCTGAGGCCTGTACAGAAGAAGAAGAATGAATGAAAGAAGCTTTCCAACTTCTGGAGACAGCAGTACCGCATTTAGTCGGCACAAATGTTTTTCCACTGGATTATTACATTTTTCTGCAAACAGCATTCACTACAGTACTATATAGTATGATAATGGCAGTCATTTTTTTTGGGGGGGGGGTAATAAAGTTCAGATTTGGTTCAGCAGTCTGGGACCTTATTTATACAAGTGTACATAGGATCCATACCATAAGTTTACATGTGTACAAAAGACAGAAAATTACATTTATAAAACTGTACAAACGCAATTTTGTACGCAATCTTCCCACAATCAATTACAAAATGTGTGCACGTGTACCAGATAAACGATATCCTGCACACTATATACGCCCCACAGTCAACCACAAATGGTCAAAGTAAATCCCTCATGAATATTGATATATACATACTGCTCCGTGGGGAGGGCGTCAGTGGTGTTACAAACAAAAGAAAGCTGATGGCTGCTGCAGCAGCTGTTAATGTCAAATCGGTTTAACAAATCGGATCATTCCTGAAATTGAGCGACGTGGACTAACATGGAGGTGGATGTTAAGAGGCGCGTTGCTGCAGACCGTAGAGAGTATGACCTGTGTGGGCAAGAACACACTGGAGCTCACTGCTTAATATAACATGTCTATCAATATGTTCCATGTGCATTTTCATGGCATTTGCATATTAAAATGCATGCACGTTTTAGTGCACTGTCTCCCTACCCAGCGGCATTTCAATGCTCAGTTAGTGCCTGGCCGGAGCTCCAGAACTTCAGAAGACGTTAAGGCGCACAAGTAACCTACTTGTATATTACATATTACAAGTTAAGAATGTATAGTTATCTGGCTAGACACTAACTGAGCATTGAAATGCAGTTGGGCGGGGGGACAAATGGGGTCATCATAAAATCTATATTATATATAAAATCTGGCTTCAATTCACTGACTTGCCATCTGCATTGCCAGTTTCCAAAACGTTCCTGTGCATTGGTCAGAGTTTCCGTACAGGTTTGCTTTTATAGTCCTGACTTTTCTGTGCCAAGTGGTGCGTGCATGTTTCAAGGCCTGTTCTGTGTGCAATGGTTACGCATTTCACCATTTCTTTATACTCAACCCGGCAGCATCCCATCACCTATTCAACACCTTGGTCTGTGGCGGATCATCATCATCATCATCATCATACCATTCACTAAGAGCCGCAGCCATCATGTGTTAAAGTTAATTACGGAAAGTCGGCGACATGTTATTTTCTTGTACCACTAGATTATCTTAATAAGGACACTAGATGCACCTTCGTTTATGGATGATACATGCTAGTAGCTGCTCCATGTAGTCGATACAACTTTTTGCTTTGAATGGAACTCTTGGATTGGGTATGCGTTAAGAAAACGCCGTTGGTGTAACCTTGGCGTAACCCAACAGACTTCAATCTTCAAGAATCATATTTCTTTGTGGTGATTTATACTGATAACAGCCTGGAAAAAAAAGAAGATATTTTGTAGAATGAATGATGAGCTCTACCTGAATAGTGAGGATGGCGTCTTTGAGGGTGGGCAACCGCTCTTCCAGTTCTTTGCTGTTCATGACCAGCTTCAGTCCTTCTAACAGACTGTTCCCTGTCAGATTATTACCGCTGCCAACACTGCTGCAGCTGGGGCTGGGGCTCCTCTTTCTCTTTTTGTCTTTGCTACGGCTCTTTTCACTACTGCTACTTCGCGACTTGGACCTCCTGACCCGGCTCTTGCTTCGTACGTGACTCTTCTTCTTGCTCCGGCTCCGACTCCTACTGCGAGCCTTGCTACAGCTTCTCACACTGCTTTTACCGCGAGCATGACTCTTGCCACGAGTGCGACTTTTGCTCCTCCCTCTGCTACGGCTGACTGCTCGGCTTTTGCTTCGCGCACGGCTCTTGGCTCGGGATCTGCCCCGGCTTCTGCCACGACTGCGGCTTCCGCTGCGGCTCTTGCTCCTGGTCACATGCTTCTGGAATTCAGGGTCTGATCTGACCGCTTCTTTCAGGACATTTGCCGACTTCAATGCATCGGCCAGGTTGTATGCCATGTTCCCTTTGAGATAGTCTGGGAGAGGTTTGTTGGCTGCAATGCATCTCAGGAATTCCTCACCAGCTCGTTCGCTGAAAATCAACAATGCATGTGTTTCAAACACCAACAAACACAAAAAGTATGTTAGTGCAACTGTTCCAGCTTGGACTTATACAAAACATTTAATTAACACACACACACACACGCACACATACCTGTTGTCTGGAGGATGATGTTCCACAGGAGTGGGATTCCACTGTGGGACTTCAGTGCACGGTGTTTCTGCAGGAGGGACGATCTGCTGCCTGCCTCCCAAAGCAATCACTGTACTATGGTCTATGGCGAAGCTGCTACAGTGGGGCTGAGAGTATTAAGAATTTACGTTATAGGGCTGTACAAGACAGAACTGCAATGGCATTTTTAAGATGATACTAATAAGTCATTTGCAATTTGCCAGTCATATCGTATCCTACTGTCAATCAGCTGCATCTTGCCGCAAATTAGATGCTCAACAGATTGAAAATGCTAGCCAACATAAATAGACAACACCGGTGTACCTGAAATGGAATAGGCATTTCCTAATTATCGGCAACAATCGAGATAATGCGCAGC
This sequence comes from Enoplosus armatus, assembly GCF_043641665.1. NCBI lineage: Eukaryota > Metazoa > Chordata > Actinopteri > Centrarchiformes > Enoplosidae > Enoplosus > Enoplosus armatus. The sequence goes on along the minus strand of NC_092191.1, from coordinate 22,502,512 downwards.
GTAAGACACAAATCGGGACACACGGGTCAGTGCTTCTCTGCTGGCCCACATGGCCAAGTAACGCTGTTAAATTTTCGTTTTCTTCCTTTGTAGACCAATGAACTGCAAATGTATATTACCTGTCAAAATTTAGCACAAGTTTAAATAAGTTTTTGTATAATGTTGTTGATAGCATACAATCATCATCATCTCATTATGTGCATTGTCTATAAGCCCAGCACATAAATTGAAAGCAAAGTAGTAAATCCTTGAGACTCTGGGTGATGTGATTGGTAGCCGTTTGATCCAACGAAACCTCTTTTTATCTTAATGTTCGACAGCTCTTCTGAAATATCCGCACATGGTATCTGTGAAGGTGTAGTTACGTTGTGGAAGGGGGTGCATATCATCAATGATGTAGCTATGCCAGAAATGTGCTTTGCTGTAGCTATGCCACAACCCCTTAACACACAACTATAAATCCATCTGTTTCGTCCGAGAATGGTCATATATTGCACGTTTTGCGCACTTGACATACTCAAGACAGTGCTCGTATAATAAGCAACAGCACGGCGTGTACTTCCATTAGTGGCAGTATTTGTAACAGAGTAGTGGTACAATGTGTACCACACCAGCGCTGAGACCAGGGACCACAGTAAAGACCAAAATGGACTAGCTCAAAGAAAGACAGCAAACAGGTTTTCCTTTTTAACCTTCTTATATATTTTGTAATAACACTGTTGAATTCCCTTTGTGGGGTAAAACAAAACACAGCAACAGGGACACATTAAAAATAACTAAAAATATTCGAGCATTTCATATCTAGCTTAGGTTTTCTTACAGTTTGAAGATACTGGTTTTAAACATAATTTACAGTAGCAAAAAAAGTCATAATTGTGCCTTTTTAGCCTACAAAAAGGTACTGATAGATCAATGACATCTCAGTGAATGCCAAGGGGTTTTGAATGGACTGCAAATCCTGCCCCCCCAAAAAACAAAACATATTGCTTTAAAAAACACAACAAAACAAAAAAAACCCCCAACACATTTGAGGGACAAAAAAAATTAAGTGCTGTTCTGATTATGCACAACACTATGTGGTCTAAAAGAACAAAAAAAAAAAAATATCAATCATAGGAAAATGTAAACATATGCAACAAAATAGACCAAATGTAAAGAGAAAAGGGGATAGCAATTAGCATTCTATTTACCCATTCCTTCTTAGACAGTGAGAACTGTACAATTTTAGGATAGTTTCACTTTACTTTCCCTCCAACATGTATATAAATTGCTCTACTCTGAATAATAATTGTTATCTTGTTAAAATCTTTGAAATTACATATACTCCTCCTTCATTAAAAATCCAGATATAGATATCCATTCTCAGTGTATGTGCGCTGGAGGCTTCAAGTTTCCACGTCACCCATCCGCAAGTTGAATAAAGGACCAGGATTGGCTTCCAAACTATTTGTGATGTCACAAATCGGGCTTGTAGGCCCGTGTCAAACTCTGCTCATACATCATTCTGTACAGTGACGCTCAAACATTCAACTGTTGGGACAGGAAGGAAAACATATTTTTGAGTGGAGGGGGACTTAAAGTATTTCCTTTTGTTGACACTTTATACTTTCACAAGACTACATTTACTGTACATTTATCAAATTTATTCATTTGGCAGATGCTTTCTGCTAAAGTGACGTACAAATGGAGGTACATTGGAGGTACATTGGAGGTACATTGGAGGTGAACTTTCTTTTGTGCACCTGCGAGCTTTCTTCCTCCTTTTCCAGTTATAGAGGATTGCTGCAGACACTTTTCTACATGGTCCAGTGTCTCTGCAAGTCCTTGATTCCTTTATATTTTTTACTGAAAAATTTGGGAAGAAATATAAAGGACATTGTCACTTAAATCATTATTATTCAGATATTACATTAATAAAAATATGTATCAGAGTATCACCGTTTCTACTAAATTAATCATGTAAAATAGAAGCAGAAACTTAATTTTAGTGGTAAAAAATTGTATAAAAAGTAATAACCACTAATATTTGCAATCAGAAAAGTATTTTAAGTTGCTTAAAAGTGTAAAACCTCTGTAAAATGTGCCATGGAAAAAGCACGGCACACAAACAACCTCGTCTATTTTTCTTTAAAAAGGAACAAATGCTTTTACAGGCTTACCCAGGTACATTAACCACTGCAGCCAATGCAAGAGGCTGATCCACACTGTGCTGACAAATTCCGCCATGCCGTGTGTCGCCATGCGACTGAGATGACCTCTGCAGTCAGCCAGGACAAACAGATGAAGTCGCATGCATGAGATGTGGCTCTGTGGTGCAACAGGACCAAAATTCAATTGCTGTTGCAAACAGCGATCTCCAAGCCTTCTAAGTATAAAGTTACCGATATCTTGCCACTTTCATCATACAGGTATGATTCGGGTGGATTGTACTTTGTGTCAGTAATCAGGGGCTTTCTGCATTGTTTGATGAGATACAAGTCCTGATGTCCTAATGTCCTAATCTGCATCAAGCCATGGATGAGAAATCTTAAAGCAACTACAAGGGATTTTTAACTGGTTATGTCTCAATTTAATACAGATGCCTTTATATGACCTGCATAAGAAAACGAGACCATCAGTGAACAGATTGGCTATTTCTATATAGTAATTATTCATGCCTGTCACCGGGTCCGACCAACGTCTATGGCATGCATACCGGAAGAGCAGTTTTGAAGTGAGTAGTATGTTAGCCAGTTAACAAGGGAGCAGGGACGTTATATTTTTTGGTTATGGCTGACACTGGATGTAGCCAGTGTTGCTGACCATCATGCACCAGGCAATCGACAGTAGTTTGTACAAAGTTGAGAGGCTAGACCACTGAAGTGAGTAAACCTATTTATGACCAGGCTTTGCCCTTCCAATACATGCAGCAAGGTTTGATTGGCATTGACTTAATGTAACAAAAGCACTGCGAGGCCAGGCTTTAGGCAACGTTGGTGTGGCTAGATTAGGCTTTAGTTGACAAGTACTAGGTAATCGCTACGGTCACATTCATTGTTATATTGTGTTACTGTTGTTGGATAGTAGACATATGTTGTCTGCGTCTTTCTTTCACTCGTTTCCAAAACAAACGCACGCGCTGGCCAGATCAAAATCTGCACGACACGAGTCAGTGGAACACTACTGCTTTTGACCACAGAGCTGCCAAAATTGACACAAAAAAAGGAAAGTTCCTTGTAGTTGCTTTAAAGTGAGCCACGTCACAGAATGCATGAGTGGGCTCTTAGTCTTAGGCTGCATTCAGACCAAATCCGGCGTTGCTACAATTAACGCAGGGTTTGTGTGGCGGTGTGGGAGCTCTAGGAGCTAAATCCACTTCAACTTTTCGCCACAGCGGCACTGCGTTTTTCTTTTTTCCCCCCGGGCCCCCCTGCGGCTGACTACCCACATTCAAAATGAAAGGGAGGAGTGGCATTTTAGCTGCTACGCCGGATTCGGTCTCAGTGCAGCTTTAGCCTGTTGATGCAGTCATGGCATTACTGAAATCACGACAGTGACACAGGAAACAATCCAGAGAAAATAATTCAAAATAAAAGGTCTACGTTTTGGGTCAGTAGTTTTAATTATCCAAGTATATATTTTAAACCACTTTATACAATCTGCAAAATCAATTCGTAAACTGGAGCTAATTAATACAACTTACATAAATAATACCCGACATAAAATATTAATTAAAATATTCTTGGACGAGAATATTCATACAAGCAGAGGGCCACTCATTCAAAATAAAAGCTCCTCAAGTTTTCCCTCGCATTTACTGACCTTTGACCTGCATTTGAATCCGAGTAGTACATTGTTATGTAACGCTTAAATCAATCCCAACATGTCATTTGGTAAAAATATGGCCGTCCGGCCTCAGAGAGTCACAAACATATCAGCCAACCCACACGTCTTAGAGGAACTTTTCACTACTTTCAGATTGTACAAAACGGTACTTCCGACGCTTATTACCTTATTATAACTATTAAGCTTAAATTAAGTAATACATAACACTAAAACATAAAAAATGTTATTTGTTTGAAATAAACAATTAGCATGACCGCAAAACTGGAGTCACAAGAACAACTACTGACATTACCGCTGAGCCACAAGGCCCATAGAAGATACTTCCAAAACCGAATGCAACCTGTGATGTGTAACTTTTGTGATGACACCTTTATTGATCCACTTGTATCACATTAATCATGTCCTAGATGATAGATTTTATTTACGAGCTGATTTTTCTTTTAGTCATATCATGTCAGTGTAGGCACCAAGAGGTGACCTCGCACCTTGTATAACGCCAGAGGTAGGGGTTGTCCTACCTCTACCTTGGTAGAAATATCTACCAATACCTGGTTGACATAGGGTCAAAGGACCACAGCTGCATATAGGACTAAAACAAGCTTCCTGCACCTGTCCCTGCATCACCTCCTCTGTGGAAATGCAGCTATTTAAGTACGCATGCTGTGGTTTTCAATGATCTCGCACTGCTATGGTTTAATTGAAGCTTGAGACATACCAGCATTGTGTCAGACGTGGATAACTTCAGGCATGGGTATACAGTAACGTATCTTTATCTATATGGAGAAACCGTACCTTTCTATACTACAGTGAGGAGGCGGAGGACAGTAAAACCACCAAGATTTAGGATACTTTCGTCGGTCTCGTGACGCGCGTTATATGTGCCCCCATAATACCGGAGATTGTAGGAGAAATTGGAATTTGTTTGATACGAGAAATGCACGCAAGAATATGTGATGCTGTGCACTCAGGCAACTCTACCTTCTGGTGCAAAAGCAGACTCGTACATTAGCTAGCTCCATTTGTAGCTACTGTTTGCCCGGTTAGCGTCATGCCAGCCAACCCCCCTTATCTAAATCACGAGCTAACGTTAGCCAGCCGAGCTAGCTTCATTAGCCCGTCGTGTACACACCCTGATGAAGTTCCCTCTGGGTGGCCGGTTGTGGAGAAAATGGCTATCCGGTGCTGAGGCCGCAAATGGTCCACAGGGTCCGTGGGGCAAGTGTCCAGGGGGAGGAACACGACAGGGCGCCCCGAGTCTGAAAGGAGGGCCATGGGGTGGTGGAGGTCCGAACGGCGGTGGCCCGTGTGCAGGTTTACCTGGCCGGTACATGTTCGTGCTCAAGAGGGAATGCTAACTCAGTTATGGCCGAATGAAGGAGGAGGAAGACAGAAAACAGTTACCCAGCAAATGTGCTGTTTTGGCACACAAGCGGGCGCGCGTGGCTCCACCGGCTGTAGCTGCCACCGAGTATACAACAAAGTGACACAGGAAGCAATCCGGGGAAAATTATTCAAAATAAAAGGTCTACGTGTGGCCAGTACTTCCAATTCGCCTCTCCGATTATATATTTTAAACCACTTAACACAATCTGCAAAACCAGTTCGTATACTGCAGCTAATTAATACAACTTACATAAATAACACCCGGCATAAAATATTAATTAAAATACCCTTGGACGAGAATATTCATGCGAGCATGAGGGCTACTCATTCAAAATAAAAGCTCTTCCGTTCCGTTTACTGACATCGTGTAATTGCTTTAGCATTATGTTGTTGAGTAGTACATTTTTATGCACTTAAATCAATTTCAGTATGTCATTTAGTAAATTCTGAAGTCAAATTACCGTTACCCCCACATGCTTTTTGACTTGATACAACTGTACTGTATATATTTACTATGTGAATGATTGTCAGTTATGTTATTTTGATTTTTTTGTGCATGTGCAGCTCTCTACCTTCTGTACAGGCAAAATTTAAATTAGCTTTCTGCAAGAATTTAATTTTGCCTAATCATAACATTTTACAGTTCCTTGACTTAGGCAATAAGACCACTGAATGAAAAAGTGATAATGTTCTCCTTCCAGATTTTATTGCTCATTCATACATCCATGCAAAACACTTCCAACATCCATATTTGTGTGCACACAATCTTCCATGAGCGGCGCAAGGTGACATCTTTTAAATAAGTAACAAAGGAGAGTCCAGTCAAATCTACAGAAACAAAAAAATGTAGACTGGAAAGATGAAGCGGTTTTCAAGTAATCGTCAAATTCAATTCAACACTGGAGGACTTCAAGAATCCTACGCATAATAATGAGGCGTATTTCTAATGTGAGGTGCACAGTGGGTGCACCAACACCTTTCAAAACAAAATGTCCAATATAAGGCTAATCAAGTGTCAAAATGAGGTCAAAACAGCAGAGTCCAACTAATCGACTAACTATTTATTACAGAGCTGTTGGCTTCAATATTGGTATTGAGGAGGCAGAGAAAACACCGACACACTAGTATGAAAAAGCAAAAGGACTATATTAGAAGAAGCCCTCTGTATTAAAGCAATAATTCCAAAACAGCCTGTAGTTTGTATTCAGTATCTGTGTGTGTGTGTATGTCCAAGTCCTCATTTAACATTTTAGTCAACTTTTAACCATGCAACAAAAATTCAAGATTGGCTGATAAGGCATTTAAAATCTGTTCACGCATGTTAAGCAGTCGGTCTTTGAGTGGACTCTGCTGCAATGCCCCACACGGTGTCTTCAACTAGTGTAGTGTCTGCCTTGATTAAAGCCAGCTTGGTTGTAGTGCTGCCCGCCATGTTGGAAGAACTGTTCAAACTGTCCTCCTTGGTTAAAATTCTGGCCCCCTCTCCCTCCCCCTCCCCAGCCTCCTCCTTGTCCCCCTCCTCCTCGGCCTCCTCTTCCCCTGCCCCCCCGACCTCCTCGACCCACGCCTCTCTCCTGATGCCAGCCTCCATCTTGGTGATAATTGTCATGGTAACCTCCTCCTCCGTGGTAGCCAGGGTCCTGGAAGCCTCCTTGGTTGTTCCCTCCTCCGTAACCACCTCTCCCTCCTCCTCCCCCCTGATGACCTCCTGCATCTTGGTAGTGGCCCTGGTTGTAACCGCCTCTTCCTCCTCCACCTCCGTCTCCCCAGCCTCCCTGCACCTTCCCCCCTCTGCTGCCCCCCCCTCTACCTCCCCTGTCTCCATGTCCACCTCCGCCTCCTCTCTCATATCCTCCACGGCCACCTTGGGAGTAGTGATCGTAGCCCCCTCTGCCGCCTCCGTGCCCACTCCCACCATAGTGTCCTCCGCCTTGTGGAGCATCTTGACGCTTCTGCCAGGAGGGCATCTCTGGAGGAGGTGCCTCAATCTCACAGGGTCGGCCTCCCCTGTCTGGCACCCGGCCCATTAGAACCTGAGAAAAGGACACGTGTTACAACAAGACGGTTCAAAAGCAAGCCAACTAGCCAAATTTGACCCCGCTTTTGTTTGTTGTGCGTATGAGATTAAGTTTCTGTCATTTTGACACTCACCAGTGCGTTAGATTTAGGGGCATTTATTTGCAGAAATGGAATACAATATTCACAAGTATTTTTTTTGTGTATAATCACGTGAAAATAAGAAACGTGTTTTCGTTAGTACCTTAGTATGAACCCTTTTTATCTACAGAGGGGGCGGGTCCTCTTCCACGGCGCCTGCCATGTTGCACCGCTATGTTTCTACAGTAGCCCAGAACAGACTAACAATACTCAGCCTCTAGAGAAAGCCTTCTGTGTTTTTCGCAGCCACCGTAGGCTCTCCTACATGCTTGGAAGGGAAGGCTGAGTAGAGGGGACATCAGTTGGTTTCAATCTGCAACCTCACCGCTAGATGTCACTAAATCCAACACACCGGCCCTTTAACATGTACCAGATGCTGGCGCATGAGTCATTCAGGGCTTCCTTCATTGCATTGCTGAATGTAGTGCACAGTTCTAGAAAGTATGAAACTACATCGAAAGCACATTCTGAACCTTCTCTACTTTCTATCTAAGGCCAAATATTTGTCTGGTTAAATCAACAACATGTGTTAAAAGTTTGCTAATAAGTTCTTTTGAATTTTTTCACAACACAAAATGTGTATCAATAGATAATAGTCCCCTATGAACACATTATTTCCTCCAGTGTGAACAACGTTTGCTAAAACCTACAGTGATCCGCTGTTTTAGTAAATCTACAATGAAAATCTATAATGAAATTATATATTTGTGGCCCATTGGTTTCAGTGGGAACCAGTGGGCTTGGGCTTGTCGAGAGCTACAGATAGAGTAGGGGAGTCGTAAAGTATTGCGAGACAGACCAACACATTGGTTCTTTTCGTGGGATTTTTGGATAATAAGAGAAACATTGAATAACGTCAGACCCATTCTTTAGGTGGAGGCACACATGGCTCTGTGTCACAGAAAAAAAACTGCCTCTGTCGCTAAAAAGATGGAAATGGTCACATCAAAAATTCTCTTTGGCCTGCAGGTTTTAGCACACACCAAATAGCCAAATACTTGTTTGGACAACACACCAAACAGCCTTGGGGACATGGACCTCTGTGCATCCCATGTGAACCCTAACTCACAAGACAAAAGCAGGGTATTGACATGAAAAAGACTGTGTTCAACCCACCTTATTAATAGCACAAGCAGTCTTCTCTCTTATCTTGCCACTGCTTGTACGTAGGATCTTGGAGAAATCTTGTCGAGCAGCAAGAAGGTGGGCCACAGAGATTTTACTTTTGGTGCCGAGGGCAGAGCGCAGTGGCTGGTAAACTTTGGCCAACTTTTCAGCATGTGTCTGTAGGACGACACACAAAAGGAAGTCTTATTTCATTTTTGGAGAACACCACCGATGTGCAAACCATCTATATCTATCTATATCTCTATATGTCAGATAGATATAGATAGACATTATTATATTATAGATATTATTGTGTCATTTAATCCATTTGAAAATGTGGAAAGATATGGCAAAAAAAATTGTCTTTCAGTGTATGTTTGGCCTTTTTCACTTTTCCATTCTGTGTTAAACAAGCTGTTCTTCCATAACCAACTCAGTAACGCAAAGAGCAGACCAAAAAAGTTCCCACATACCTTTGCTCTGTCAGACCAACCGAAAGACTGCACTGTCACATCGAGACGTTTCAACAACATTTTTCTTCTCACTTCATACTCATTTACAAGTGCTTGGTTTATAGCTTCAATTTTTTCCTGGAAAAAAAGAAAATGTATTTAAACAGCCAGACGCTTATGCAGTGTTCCTCAATTATATTGCATTTCTTTATTGTTTTTTTAGTATTCACCAAGTGCACAGGTCCAAGGGTCTTCTTCATCAAGGGCTCTCCTACGTGACTTGGTGGGACCCTACTTATGGCTTCTTTCAGCTACAACAAAAAAAAAAGAAAAAGGACAACACACAGATGTGTGTCAAGTTAAAAAATAGATCGAACAGCAGAAACAATACATTAAACCACATTGACAAAAGCAGGCCGTGCACAAGTCAAGTCAATCCAATGGCACTGTGGTTCTATAGGGTGCCTTTTCTGTAGCTATTGCCAAGGATTGAAAGAGAATGGCCTAGCTTGAAATATGGGTTTAACCCTACCAGATGCTGCTGTACTGACCTTCTTTTCAATTCCACTGAAGAACTGGAACATGGTAATGTTAGCTGGAGGCTTGGACATGCCCAGTGCCATGCAGATGCCCTTCAGTTCCTGGAACACAGGGCTGCCGGACTCCTGGGCTTTCTTCTCAGGCTTATTAACCAGAATCATCCTCGACGCCTCCAACTCAGACACCAGAAAGGCTGAGATAAAAAAAAAAGAAAAGTGGTTACATATATAATCGCTGTTACAGAACGTTTAGGGTTCAGAGAGTCATTTTTAGAAACACTTTCAATACTACAGTGGCCTTGTGAGGTTGCAGGTTCTAGTCGTGCAAAAAGTCAGATTAAATTGTGTAGTACAAGATTAATAAAAACACACAGTGTCTGCTCACCTTTAGGTTTGCCAGTAAGCTGGCATGCACAATACAAGGGCCATTGAACTGGCACACCCAAACGACTTGCACCATTATCATTTTTGTTTACACTTGTTTACAACGTGTTAGACAAGTCGTAATATGTGCCGCAAGGAAAGCCTATTGTATGGTGAGAAGTTTCGACCATCCCAAAGCTGCGCTCTACGCTTTCACAAACACTGCTGAGGGAGAGTGAGCCAAAAGCGTCAGCAGAAAAGTGAAACGAGTCACGTCAGCTTCAGTGCTAAATGCTGTGTGGGACAATAGTCAACATTTTCACATGTACTATTTTAAGATGGAGATACCTGCCAAAATATTGCGGCCAATCCAACCTAACAAGCCTACACTGGTGCTGACACAGAAACATAAACATAAACACTGCAATCCGTAAAAGGATGGCCCTGTGTACCCTATGCTAACGGAGATAGCACTGACTGAAGCGCCTCTCCTTAGCATTTAGGAGAATTAAACTGTCTCTTATCATGGCTGCCACTTCCGGGTCATTTCATTTAGAAAAAATATATATATTCGACAGCCCTTGTCTAAAATAAGGCCTGCCCATTCAGTTATCGCTAATTAGACATCTGTTCAGGTGGACACGGCTACGCTGGGAATTAAGTGAGATTGTAGTCTGGTTGTGGAATATTGTAATGGGTGACGGCACATGCTAAAATGATGACTTTTCTATTTCCCAACACAGCACACCGGTGTTTCTAAACAGGAATGACGGCTTGAATTTGTCTTGTCGTGTGGGCTTCGAATGAAGAAAAACTGGGAGAGGGTGTGAATATTTGAAGAGTGGGTGTGTAAAGTGATCATACCTTAACGCTCATTAGCTAAGGCTTGATTTAGGCGGCGTCGATGAAGTTAGAGGCTAGACACTGATGCAAAACAATCAATACAACAACAAAAATGTCTGCCACAGGTGTGGGACCTTTAAACCTCCTAAAGGCCTGATTAAATCTCTTTTCAGGGTTATGTGGGCATGTACAGGCTGTATTAGATTTGCATTTCTCCCTCAATCTCCTGTTACTTTTTGTTTTTGTCACGTCATTTCAGCACAGCTCCATCCAACTTCCACCTGAGCAGAGGTCTAATCAGCCAGAATGAGTGAAAACATCTCTGTGGATGTGCAGATGCTCGAAAAACTAAGGTGCTTATGCTGGCATCTAGTGGTGGCTGCATGCAATGTCAACACCCTGTGCGGCAAAGCAGTTCACATTCACAATATATGACTGTGCAACACTTTATCAGAGGTGGGTGTGGCACAACAGTCCATGCAAAGTGCAGCAGACTTAAGCCCTTCAGCCCACAGGCCAATGCAGCAATGCTTTCCTTCCACAAAAGATTTAGGGTGAAGCTGCTCTTAATATTGAGAGGTCTTCAAATTGCCGTTATCATACTGAGGAGCAGCAGGCAGTCGGTCCTGTTGAGGAGCCTCTGGGTGATGTCTCCGCTGGTGAGGACAGAGTAAGGACAGGCGAGCTCCGACAGCAGACCGCTCATCTCCAGCTGGAAACTCTCTGCCTCGCTCGGACCTGGGGAGGGGTAGAAGGACGCAACACACCAGACGTGATGTCATGAGGCACATAAACAGTCTGGTTAAATCTCACACATACCCAGTCTAAGCAATACAGCCAATTACATTAGTTTTGGCAGCAATCCTTACTGATGAATTTGAGACAACTTCTATCATCAATGAAACGCTTAGTAATGTAACCTAATGACTTAACCATAGCGTGCCATTTAACAGAAGTACAGTAAGTAAGTATTATATTTTTCACTTCTTTGCCATCGCCATCAACCTTTATCTAGCATGAAAGGGAAATGACACCCACAGGACCATTTGATGTGCGACCCTTCTGTCACTGTTCAATACATCCTCTTAATTCTGCATCAGGAGGGAGAAACCTCACTTAATGGTATTAAAATATGTCTTACAGTTAGTGGCGTGGACATTCTCCTCCAGCTTGCAGTACAGTCGAAGCTCTGAGACGATCCAGGCACATAGCTTGGTAAACTCAGGCGAAGCTGCTCCTCTACCCACAGCTGAATCCAGAGCCCCTTCCTCCAACAGAGGGCCTTGGTACCTACAAAGAGACGCACATAGCTCATATAGAAACACATAAAAAAACTTATTCAATCTGAACTCTTTGCCTCCCGTATCAGTGCAGCGATGATAAGCAAAGCTGGGGTTTGGTTTAGTGCGCAGAACCAGGTTTGACACTCAAGACTCCAAGTGCTGGTACTTGCGTTCGCCAATGACACCAATCGACATTTTAAAATCTGTTAATTTAAGGAGGTCTTGCTTACTGCGAAACGTGCAAGCCGCACAGAAATTGGCCGGGGACCTCTACCACATTGTGGGGGGCTAGTTGATATTTCCGCATATAAGTAATTAACCAAGGACTATCGAATCAATGAATCAGTTGTTTTTAGAAAGTTGGGCTAGAATTGGTGGGGAGAAAGTACTGCGTCGGAGCTATCCTGATATGAATCACGACGGGTTTAGCTTCTGCTGACGCAGCTTGTGGCACAACGTGTAAACTCTGTCTGCTGGTCTATTAATACCGGTACACACACACATAGCCATGACGAACATAAATGGCTAGGAAAAAAAATCACCATCACCCTCCGACTAACGTCAGCAACAACAGAAAGTTAGCCGTTTTGCTAAAGCAAGCTTCACCCTAATGCGCTAGCTAAAATGCGACAGACAGGGAGAGCTGGCCACTGGGATGCCACCCTTTGCACGTCATATTCATAAAGTGGCGCACATGTTAAGTTTTTCTGGCTTACCCTAAATCTTCAAGAGAGACGAGAATGTCATTCTCCATCCCAATAATCTGTCGTTATCGTTACTATGAAATAGGGTTTTCACATCAGCCAGCTCAGCTGATACACGTTTTACTTCTTCTACTTCTTTGGATTTATTGGCGAGCGGCGAAACAGCTTGCCGATACTTTACCGCCACCTACCGGAAAATGTGGAGCACGAGAAAGGAAGGAGACTTCTCTTCTTCTTTATTTCTTTCACACACACACATATATATATATATATATTTTTTTTTATTATTTTTTATTATTATTATTATCATTTTTTATCTTATATTTGTACATACTTATCATTTCTAAATGTATGCTACTTTTCTACTCTTGAATGGGAGCACCTGTAACTTGTATAATTTCCCCCCAGGGATCAATAAAGTATTTCTGATTCTGTTTTATGGCAGGTGGCAACCAGCGTTAAGGTGCATTACTGCCACACACTATGTTGGAGTGTGGACTAGAGTTATCTTTCCCCTTAACCAAACACAGACACACACACAACATAATGTATTATATTGTATGTGTATATATGCTCAAAAGCACTGATTCTTCTTATTTTATAGTGCTCACATAACACTGAGGGATGTTATTTATTATTTAGCATCTAAGGATATTGTTACTCTATATGGCATTGCCCTGGCCTCCAGCGCCACCGTGAGGAATCTTGGGGTTGTCCTTGATCTGGAGATCATATTTCTCCAGTATTAGCTTCTCTGCATTGGCTCCCTTAAAATCCAGAATAGAGTTTAAAATCCTTCTCCTCACCCACAAAACTCTTATTGGTCAGGCACCATCATATCTTAAAGAGCTCATAGTACCCTATTACTCCATGAGAGAACTGCACTCTGCTTGTGGTTCCTAGAGTCTCCAAAAGCCGAGCAGGAGCCAGAGCCTTCACCTATAAGACTCCTCTCCTGTGGAATCAGCTCCCAGTTTGAGTCCGGGAGGCAGACACACTCTTTACTTTTAAGAGTAGGCTTAAAACTTTGCTTTTTGATAATGCTTATAGTTAGGCCTGGCTCAGGCCTGCCTGGACCAGCCCCCTAGTTATGCTGCTATAGGCCTACACTGCTGGGAGACTTCCCATGATGCACTGAGCTTTCCTCCTCTCCCTCTCCATCTTTACACATTCATGTCCCTCCGATGCATGTTACTAACTTTATATCTTCCCCGGAGTTTCTCTGTGCTTTCTCGTCTCGCAGGTTCCTGTGGATCGTGGTCCTGGTACACCTGGCTGCTGCTGCTGCCATGGGCCTGCCTGACTCTCATCACTACAGTTATTATGTTTAGTCGTAGTTCTGTTTCTATTGAAGTTGTTATTGCTATTATTAATCATATCTCAGTTATTATCACAACTGTAACTACTACTATCAGTCATATTTCCATTGTTATTATAATTATAGTTGCTATGGCTACTGCTGGTGCTGCTATACATCTCTGCCTGTCTATCTGTCTGTCTGTCTGTCTGTTTGTCTCTCTCTGTCCAACCCAACCGGTCAAAGCAGATGACCCCCCCCCCCCCCCACCTAGAGTCTGGTTCTGCTCGAAGTTTCTGCCTCTTAAAAGGAAGTTTTGCCTTGCCACTGTCATCAAAGTGCTTGCTCATGATTAGGATGTGGGTTAGGACCCCAACCCCTATTAGGGGCAGGTGGTGCTCGGGCCCTCCCCCAGGTGGCTCCCCAGTGTTGTGGTACCGTAGGTTGGCCACAGCGTTTGCCGTAGCGAACCTCGGTCCACTCATTTCCCCATCCACCCATGATGGCAGTGGTGAAGGGGTTAATGAAATGTGTTTTTTTAATAGTTTTTTTAAACCTGAAATGAAATAAAATGAAATAAAACCAGTTTTTTAATGTAAATAACTTATTTAGTCTTGAAAAAACAAAAAATCAAAAATCAAAATCAAAAAATCAAAAAATCAAAAAAAATGTATCAAATGTATAAAATCAAATTAGTGTGCCCGTCTGGCGACGTTTCGACCTAATGTAGGTCTTCTTCAGGCCAAAGCACACTAAAACTGAATAAAATGTGAACCAGCGGCTGTAATGCAGTCTAGGTGTTGCTTCGTCCTTAGTCGAAGTGAGAGTGAGAGACTTTCCCCTGCTCCTCTATTTATAACCTCTGTTTCAAGTTCCCCTTTTTCCTTTGACACTAAGTTTCGTTTTTCCCATTAAGTTAACCCCTTGTATTCCAGTTGTTTTTTAATTCCCTATATATTAATACTGTTTTTAATTGTACATCCCTCCTAATAATAAATTATATTCCCAATTTGTGTCTGAAATCTGTATTTAATTATGAAATAAATTATGAATTTTTGTTAACCCTTTGTATGCCGATTATTTTATAATTCCCTTTCTTTTAGTACTATTTTTAGTTTTGCATCCCACCCAACAATAAATTATGTTCCCATTTTGTGTCCTACATTGTATTAAATTATCAAATATTTTTAACCCTTTGTCTACTGATTGTTTAATAATTCCCTATCTGTCAATACTGTTTTTAGCTTTAAACCCATATTGGTGCTACCTATAAAATATGTTTTTATGAATTACACTATGTATTAACCCCTTAATTAAGTTCTAATCAATTTCTTTAACCCTTTGTTTCCCGCTACTAATTAAAGGGTTAGGACGTGGGTTAGGACCCCACCCCCTATTGGGGGCAGGTGGTGCTCAGGCCCTCCCCCAGTTGGCTCCCCAGTGTTGTGGCACCGTAGGTTGGCCACGGGTTAGGGTTAGGTTGGGTAATAGCGGAGTGTTCCGTAGGAACACTACGAGGTGCACTGGCTCATGGGAACAATAAATTAGTTAGTTAAAAACTTTCCTTTGGCCAATAAAATTCCATAAAAGTCAATAAGATTGTTCATAAAAGCCCTAAAAATATGTTTTTTGCTTTTCCATGTTTGCCTCCTCTCCTTTAAAAAGTTTTTTTTTTTTTAAATTTTTTTTTGAAAAAATAAAAATTATAATAGATTTCTTTTATAAAAATATGCGGTATAACTGGGCCACTGAACAGGTGTGTCAGCGGGAATAAGTAAATTAACAAGAATCCTCCAACCTCCCTGGGTCTCCACGGGCACCTTATGTGTTGGCCCGTCCCTGTGGTGAACCGGCTAAAAAGACCCACATAAACATGCTAAAAGTGTGTTAAGAGCCGACAAGGTTATATGACCTAAAAACAAACATGTTAATAAAGTGCTAAAATATGGGTTAGTAAGAAAGTGCTTTAAAACAAGTGCTGAAAACATATAAAACACACTTTAAACAATGAATCAAATATATACACCACACCAAAAATTAGAAATAAGGATAAAAACATGATAATACCACACTTTAAAATTGATAAGAATATAAAATTATTAGGATATATCAAGTCGGCATCCAGCACACAACCAAAAACATAAAAGTAGGGGTCACAATAAATAGGTAAAAGATTCATCAAACAGGGACGGGCCCCGCATCCTCTCCTCAATAGTTATCCCTACGTGTGGTTCACTAAAATGAAAGATGGAGAAAAATAACACACAAAAAAGTTGAAGAATAATTTAAAAGGAATTCATTTATAAACATAGACATAAAAAAAGCGGGGGGGGGGGTTGAGACTCCCTGTGTAGATTAGCCCTAGCATAAAAGGATAAAACATGCATAAGAAGTGCTCAGTTAAAAAGTAAGTGCGATGAAATCAACCATAAAAACACAATGCAATATATAATGTATAAAAAAAGAGTAGAAAAAATGTTAGGATTATTTACAAAGGTTAGTAAAATTCCAAGTAAAATACACACTCTTTAAAATCATTAGGGAATCAACACAAGAAGAATCATTAAATAAATTGAATAAATAAATAAATAAATATATACGAAAGTGTTTAAAATTTATTTTCTTAAGAAAAGGAGGGAGGGAAAAAAAATTATAAGTATTAGTAATGACGATAATAATAATAATAATAATAATAATAATAATATTAATATTAATAATAATCATCATCAATCATCCTTGTTGTGTTAACATATTTTTTTTTATTTTTCATTTTTCACACGCAGAGAGGCTCTCTTTCAAGAGGAAGTGCGGGAAGTGCCGTATCGAAGAGGCCCCAGGAGGTAAGCATTGCTAGTCAATACTATAAAAAGAAATTTTTTACCAAGTAGAGGTGGACTCATCATCCGTATTTTTCATTTAAACCTGTCGGGTCTATTGTTTTTAATCGATGAATCCACCTCCTCTCCGCTGCTCGTCTCTGGGCAGTGGTCCAGTCCCTGTTACTCGCCAGGCCCATACTTTGAACATTTTTTGGGCCATGGAGTTTAAAATGTGCGTAAAGAACGCTCGACCTGTCTCCACTGTTTATTTTGTAGATATTCAATTCAATTCAATTCAATTTTATTTATATAGCGCCAAATCACAACAAAGTCATCTCATGACACTTTACAAAATAGAGCAGGTCTAGACCGACTCTTTATAATGTTATTACAGAGACCCAACAGTTCCCACCATGAGCAAGCACTTTGGCGACAGTGGCAAGGAAAAACTTCCTTTTAAGAGGCAGAAACCTTGAGCAGAACCAGACTCTAGGTGGGCGGTCATCTGCTTTGACCGGTTGGGTTTTAGGGAGAGAGAGAGAGAGAGAGAGAGAGAGAGAGAGACATAGAGACACAGATAGACAGACAGACAGACAGACAGATAGGTAGGCAAAGATGTATGGCAGCACTAACAGTAGAAATAGCTGTAATATTAGCTGAGATTAATAATAGGAGCTTTAATAGTGACAGAACTACGACTAAACATAATAACTGTAGTGATGAGAGTCAGGCAGGCCCATGGCGGCAGCAGCACCCAGGCGTACCAGGACCACGATCCACAGCGACCTACGAGTCGACAAAGCACAAAGAAACTCCGGGGAAGAAATAAAGTTAGTAACATGCATTGGACTGTGATGAATGTGCAAAGATGAAGAGGGAGAGGAGGAAAGCTCAGTGCATCATGGGAAGTCCCCCGGCAGTGTAGGCCTATAGCAGCATAACTAGGGGGCTGGTCCAGGCAGGCCTGAGCCAGCCCTTAACTATAAGCGTTATCAAAAAGCAAAGTTTTAAGCCTACTCTTAAAAGTAGAGAGTGTGTCTGCCTCCCGGACCCAAACTGGGAGCTGATTCCACAGGAGAGGAGCTTGATAGCTGAAGGCTCTGGCTCCTGTTCTGTTTTTGGAGACTCTAGGAACCACAAGCAGCCCTGCATTCTGGGAGCGGAGTGCTCTAGTGGGGTAATAAGGTACTATGAGCTCTTTAAGATATGATGGTGCCTGACCAGTAAGAGCTTTGTAGGTGAGGAGAAGGATTTTAAACTCTATTCTAGATTTTACAGGGAGCCAGTGCAGAGAAGCTAATACAGGGGAAATATGATCTCTTTTCCTGGTTCCTGTCAGTACACGTGCTGCAGCATTCTGGATCAGCTGGAGAGTCCTCAGGGACTTATTGGGACAGCCTGATAATAAGGAATTGCAATAATCCAGCCTAGACGTGACAAATGCATGGACTAATTTTTCTGCATCTGTTTGAGACAGGATCTTCCTGATTTTTGCAATATTACGGAGGTGAAAAAAGGCAGTCCGTGAAGTTTGTTTTACGTGGGAGTTAAAGGACATGTCCTGATCAAAGACAACTCCGAGATTCCTCACGGTGGCGCTGGAGGCCAGGGCAATGCCATCTAGGGTAACAATATCCTTAGATATTGTATTTCTGAGGTGTTCAGGGCCAAGAACAATAACTTCTGTCTTGTCTGAGTTCAACATCAGATAATTACAGGTCATCCAGGTCTTTATGTCCTTAAGGCATGCTTGGAGGTTGGCTAACTGATGAGGTTCTTCTGGCTTGATCGATAAATATAGCTGGGTATCATCTGCATAGCAATGAAAATGTATGGAGTGTTTTCTAATGATATCTCCTAAAGGAAGCATATATAAGGTGAATAGTATTGGTCCAAGCACAGAACCTTGTGGAACTCCATGACTGACTTTGGCGTACATGGAGGATTCATCGTTAACATGTACAAACTGAGATCGATCTGATAAATACGACTTAAACCAGCTTAGTGCGGTTCCTTTGATGCCAATTAAATGTTCCAGTCTCTGTAATAGGATATGATGGTCAATGGTGTCGAATGCAGCACTAAGATCTAACAAAACAAGTATAGAGACAAGTCCTTTGTCTGATGCAGTGAGAAGGTCATTTGTAACTTTCACCAGTGCCGTCTCTGTGCTATGATGAGCTCTGAAACCTGACTGAAAGTCCTCAAGCAACCTATTGTCATGTAGAAAGTCACACAGCTGGTTGGCGACTGCTTTCTCAAGGATCTTGGAGAGAAAGGGGAGGTTAGATATAGGTCTATAGTTGGCTAAAACCTCTGGATCAAGTGTGGTCTTTTTAAGAAGAGGTTTAATTACAGCTACTTTAAAGGACTGTGGTACGTAGCCTGTTAATAAAGACAGATTGATCATGTCTAGTAAAGAAGTGCTGACTAAAGGTAAAACCTCTTTGAGCAGCCAGGTTGGGATGGGGTCTAAGAGACAAGTTGATGGCTCAGTCATTAGTCTTTGAAAATAAAATTCCACATATTTAAAATGTCTCAAGATTATGCGGGCATTTCACACAGAAGTGTAAAGCCACCACGTTGAGGACGAACAGAGTGTTGTTGTGGTCATACTGTATTGGATGGAGAAACCCTTCAGAAACCCTTAAGACCCTTAATTGCGAGTTTGCTCTTGTTTCTGAGAACTTGCAACATATGGAGATCGAGTGGAACCTTGTGCCTCAAAATAGAGAAGAAAATAAGATCAAAGAGCAAAGAGCAAAGACTGTGTCACCAAGCAGGTCGAGGAAGTCCGACTGTGTTCTTGAGGTCATACAATATTTGAAAATATAAGTCCACATGTTTAAAATGTCTGAAAAACTTGAGATAGTGGGTGTGCGCATTTATCACAAAACTGTAAACAAAAACATTGTTTTCTTCCTCAAAGAGTAAAGACTGTGTCACAAAGCAGGATAAGGACATCCAACAGCCACATTGTTGAGGGCGAGCAGAGTGTTCTTGAGGTTTTACTGTATTTGAGGAAGCACACATTTTTTTGCAGTTGTATTTCTAAATGTTGAAATAAAATCGGGACATTTAAAACATGGACTTGCATTTTCAAATAGTAAATGGTCATACATTTTTAAGACAGATTTTGATCTTTCACACAACATTGTTTTTTCCATCAAATACAGTATGGCCATGTAAGGCTTTGAAACTTTTCTTTTGGATCATGTCAGTGTTTGTTAAGAGCAGAGAACCAGTAGTCTAGGAAATATGGTTTTCTACAGAAGCATTGGGTATTGAGATGTTGGGTCATTCCAAGTACAAACTGAGATGCTGGGTGTGATCCAACATCTACTTACACACCCATTTTACTCATAAGTAGGGTCTATACCGAGATAAAGGGTCACAGGACCTGAATGTACTGAAATGTTGGGTCACACCCACTATCTCAGTATCAAAGCCAATATCTATCTATCTAACCCTGGTATCCAGTAATCTGTGCGGGACGTTGAATTGAGCCAAACTGGTTTGGGACATCCGTGTGGCCCCTGAAGGGAAGTAGCCCTGCAAAGGTGTTCGACGGTTGGGCGTCAGTATTCTGGATGGTAGTGTTTTTGTGAGGCTCCTGTTTAAGTTTGACCCCATTTAGAGCTCAACTCAGAGTCTTCTACATTAAAGGCTCTTGAGGTTACATGTTGGGTGTTTCAGCTTGAACATATTTAGGTCACTTCCTGTTTTGTTATACAGACATGTCATGGGTCCTAGTGTTCAGGTAGACCTCACCTTTACGGCCAAAGTCACTGCAAGTCGATACACCCATATTTGGCTGAACAGGGGAATAGGGGTTTTAACCACGATGACATATTCTAGAATAAGTGTCGATAGGAAAGGCGTAGACACTTGAAACCAAGATATGCCATCCTATATCGACTACGGCCGTTCCAACGGTACCCGACTCTGTACGAGCTTCCGGTCCGGAGCTACGTCACTTTTTAACCGAAAATTGTCTGTATCTCGGGAACGCATGGGTCGTAGAGACTCGGGGACACGTCCTGTGTGTTCAGCGTAGTCGAATTATGTCAGACGGATGCTGGTTCGGAGACTGTTCGAGGTTCGGTTCGGGAGATATCGGCGAAATATGTTTTACATATGCGATATGAATGGGCGACACTTTTTCTTGAATAACTTTTGACAAGTAAGTGATAGAGACTGGAACCACGATCCGTCTGCTATAATTGGGCTACGAGCTTTCCAACGGTACCACCCACGAGCTTGTACGAGTTTCCGTTGCAGAGATACAAGTTTCACAAATTCCCCATAGTGAATGAATGGGGTGATTTTCAAGCGAAAAATCTTTAAGTGTGGAGGGAGGTCAAAAATGCCTAACAAAATCGTGTTCACAGAAAGTTGTTATGAGCACGTTTCAGGCAATTTGGAGTGGATTTGATGTCACTTGACTTTTGAGAATTTTGGTGGATTGGTAGGTGACTAGCACTTGCCTGGCCACACCACTGACCTTGCCTACTCCTGTGATGGTCAGGGCAAGGATACAGTACAGGTCAAGTGTAGAGGTAAGTATAATTATTTTACAGGGTCCAGGTAAGTATGAGCAGTTCACAGGTTTCAGGTAAGTATGAGCAGTTTATAGGTTTCAGGTAAGTATGAGCAGTTCACAGGTTTCAGGTAAGTATGAGCAGTTTATAGGTTTACAGGGTAGAGGTAAGTATAAGTATTGCATAGGTAAGTTGTGGACTCTTTGGTCTGGCCTCAGAGATTCTGAGGCACACAAGCCCCCACGCCACGTCAAGGCAGAGTTTTTGTTTTTTTTGTCAAAGTACTATACTACTATACTATGAACACACACACTCATGAACAAACAGTCAGTAACACTGTAACTCTAATACTATTATACTACTATACTAATAACACACACAGTTATGAACAAACAGTCAGTAAGAATATAATTCAAAGAATGTAGCTTCCAGCTTCTGGCTGGCATACATCAATCTGAAGTATAAATAATATGCTGGAAAAAGAAACGCCATCCTGCTTCTAGCTGGGGAATAATCAAAACGCTGATGAAGGATTGGGTTAGGTTAGGAAAACAAATATTGTCTACATCTTTGTCTTCACAAGTGTCTTTCTTGTCTTCACCTGGAAGGCGGAATGGGTACTTGCTGGAATTTTGTGCTCCCTGCAGCTGGAAAGATACATCTTGTAGGCCTGGTCCAGCTTTATGACAGGGTCCAGACTGATGAAGGATTGGGTTAGGTTGGGGCCACTCCTTGCGCTACTCTTGTTTTTTTTTGGCAAAGCAGCTCCAGACATCCATGATTTTCTTTAACATATCGTATCGCTCGCATCCACGTGTGTGCAGCACATACACATCATTATCCTCCTCCTCTGCACTGGAGGCAGATTTGGACCTCTTCACTGAAGTGGTGTCAGGAGCAGGGGTGCCCTTTCGTTTTTTAGTTTGTTTGGTGGCGTTCTGCGTCTTGGTGCTATTCTCCTCCTCAGTTTTGAGGTCTGTGCCTGGACATGCGCAGACACGCAACTTGAAGCATCTCTGTCATAGAACCTCACTATCTACATTAGATTAGGTAGAGACTTGCAGGTGGCAGGCGTTTCTTGATTTTCTTTAACATATCGTACCGCTCGCGTCCATGTGTGTGCAGCACAGACACAGCCTTATTCTCCTCCTGTGCACTGGAGGCAGATTTGGACCTCTTCACTGACGTGGTGTCAGGAGCAGGGGTGCTCTTTCGTTTTTTTGTTTGTTTGGTGGCGTTCTGCGTCTTGGCCCTATTCTCCTCCTGAGTTTTGAGGTCTGTGCCTGGACATGCGCAGACACGCAACTTGAAACACCTCTGTCATAGAACGTCACTGTCTACATTAGATTACATAAGATTAGTCTTTCTTGTCATTGTACAGTCACCTACACAACGAAATTGCAGTGCTACTTCTAAAAGTGCAGCAGCTGAAACTGTGGCTGAGACAATCTTTTGCATGACAGCTTAAAATTGTCAGAAAAATGCCACCTTCCAACGTCCAACTTCACACTTCCAACTTCAATATGCCAACTTCCAACATCCAAATTCACACTTCCAACTTCAAAATGCCACCTTCCAACGTCCAACTTCACACCTCTAACTTCAATATGCCACCTTCCGACCTCCAACTTCAAACTTCCAACTTCAATATGCCACCTTCCGACCTCCAACTTCAAACTTCCAACTTCAATATGCCACCTTCTGACCTCCAACTTCAAAATGCCACCTTCCGACCTCCAACTTCACACTTCCAACTTCAAAATGCCACCTTCTGACCTCCAACTTCACACTTGCAACTTCATTATGCCACCTTCCGACCTCCAACTTCAAAATGCCCCCTTCCGATCTCCAACTTCACACTTCCAACGTCAAAATGCCACCTTCCGACCTCCAACTCCACACTTCCAACTTCAATATGCCACCTTCCGACCTCCAACTTCAAACTGCCACCTTCCGACCTCCAACTTCACACTTCCAACTTCAAAATGCCACCTTCCGACTCATCGTCTGGTGAGGTACGTACTTGCTGTATGCTAATGTGAAGGATGCATACAGCTCCTGTCCCCTCCCCCCCTCTGGGTAGGTCAGACCGATTGTCAACTACCTGACTGGCAGACCACAGTATGTGCGCTTACAACACAGTGGTCAGCAACACCGGGGCCCCGCAGGGGACTGTCCTCTCTCCCTTCCTCTTCACCATCGACACCACGGACTTCAGCTACTGCACAGAGACCTGCCATCTTCAGAAGTTTTCTGATGACTCAGCAATAGT
Source organism: Enoplosus armatus (assembly GCF_043641665.1). NCBI lineage: Eukaryota > Metazoa > Chordata > Actinopteri > Centrarchiformes > Enoplosidae > Enoplosus > Enoplosus armatus. The sequence continues at coordinate 22,478,927 of NC_092191.1, read as the reverse complement.
TGGATGTATCAGCAAGGGTGATGAGGAGGAGTACAGGGCTGCTGTGGACAACTTTGTCACATGGTGCGAGCAGAACCACCTGCAGCTCAACGTGACAAAGACAAAGGAACTGACTGTGGATCTGAGGAGGACCAAGGCGCCGATGACCCCTGTTTCCATCCAGGGGGTCAGTGTGGACATTGTAGAGGGTTACAAGTACCTGGGAATTCACATAGATAATAAACTGGACTGGGTAAAGAACACTAATGCCCTCTACAGGAAGGGCCAGAGCCGTCTCTATTTTGTGAGGCAGCTGAGGTCCTTCAACATCTGCCGGACTATGCTGAGGATGTTTTATGAGTCTGTGGTGGCCAGTGCTATCCTCTATGCTGTTGCATGCTGGGGCAGCAGGCTGAGGGTGGCGGACTCCAAGAGACTAAACAAACTGATCCGCAAGGCCAGTGACGTTGTGGGGGTGCAGCTGGACTCTATGACGGTGGTGTCAGAGAAGAGGATGCTGTCCAAGATGCCCCGCAGCTTGGACAATGTTTCACATCCTCTCCATGACGTACTGGTCGGACACAAGAGCACCTTCAGTGGGAGACTCATTCCTCTCAAATGTACAACAGAGCGCCACAGGAAATCATTCCTGCCTGTGGCCATCAGACTGTTCAACTCCTCCCTCTGAGTGTCAGACACTCAGGAAGAGACTGGAAATCTGGAACTACTTCACCTGCCATATACAATCTCACTATTTATTCTTTTAAATGTTTCAGTGCAATACATATATATATATATACATTGTTATTGTAGATATTTTCTACTATTTTTCACTTAAATACTGTAAATGTGTTTATTTTTTATTTTCTATTTCTTATTTTTATATTTTGTACATACTTTTAGCTCTAAATTATGCTACTTTCTACTCTTGAATGGGAGCACTGGTACTGTACAATTTCCCCCCGGGCATCGATAAAGTATTTCTGATTCTGATTCTGATATGATTCCCTTGGTCAGCCATCTCATCGATCACATGGGCCGATGGACCCAGATGGACTTCATACTGTGCAAGCCATGCCCTTCTGGGGAGTGCAGCCTCTCTCCATGCACTATTACACCACTTACCAGACACTGCCTTACTCTGTGATGATGGCATATACAAACTCATATTGAGACACACAAACACACATGCCCACTGTCATACATATTGTACTTACCTGTGAGTTTGAAGAAGTGAGTAGAAGTATTCAAAAGAAAAGGAGAAGGGGCCTAAGGTCAAGAAAGGTTTTTTGTTTGTGAATGGCGGGAGCCATTTTTATTTGTCAGAGAGCGTGTGACCCACATAAAATACGTGGTCACATTTAATTTCCAATTTAATTTGTGACACGCGTACACTAATGTTTTAACGGTCCTGTAAGCGTGTTTATGTTAAGGTTGTATCTCCTCGGGGCAGGAAAGGGCAGCCCAGCGCTTGCCGTAGCAGGGTTGTTGACCTGACGATGAAGTTGCTGAAAACTTGCCATTTTGGCAAGAATAGCCATGCAAGCGGATTGTTGCTGTCTTTGCTAGAGTCTGAATACCCTGTCATAATATGCAGACACGCTCCACATAGTGGTGCCTTTTACATATACGAATGACGAATTACATACTTTTAACATCACAAAATAAGAAACGTGGACAAAACCCTAACTTTTGGGTGCAGGCCCTAATTAGGGTTAGGATTATATTCCTCAAATTTGGGATTCAGTATTTGGTATTAGACGATAATTAGATTTTGGTCAGTATAAGCAGATCTTGTGAAGTGGTGGAATATTAGGGTTAGGATCATATTCTTGGAATTTTGGATTCAGTATGTGGAATATGTTAGGGTTTGGAAAATTGCATATTCTTGCAATTTGGGATTCAGAATTTGGAATAAATTAGGATTAGTATTGTTTACTTGAAATTTGAGATCCAGAATTTGGTATTAGACGATAATTAGATTGTGGTTAGTATGAGCAGATTTTGACAAAGTGTGAGGTGGTAGAAGATTAAGGTTAGGTCGTATTCTTGGAATTTGGGATTTAGTATGTGGAATAAGTTAGGGTTACATTCTATCTTAGTAACCTGTAACCTGTCAAAACTGTTGTGTGGGTCAGAATGACCTGCCAACTAATGTTCCGTGTACAGAGCAGAGGCTCGGGAGTGCTGGGCAGCAGGGGCTGAGAGTTGGGCTGGTAGCTCGGCAGCAGAATCACATCTCTCTCACATCTCATCATTTAGTCACTCAATTTTCTTCAACTTAATAAGGACAACACTGAAGTCCTTATCTTTACCCCAGCCAGGTCTGCGGTAGCAGGTTAAGATTAGCATCATATTCTTAGAATTTGGGATTCAGTCATTTGAATAAATTAGGGTTAGGATTGTATTCATGGAATTTGGGATTCAGTATTCGGAATAAATTAGGGTTAGAATCTTTCTACTTTTGTTAAATCGTCTGTTTTCTGCTTGTATTGAAACTTGGTGGTAGCTTTTGATCAGACTCTGACTCTTGACAGCCATATTAAATGTTTTATCAGTTCCCACTTTTGTCATCTTAGGAACATTTCAAGAATTAGACCTATAGTTTCACACAGTGAGTTGGAAATGATTATTCATGCATTTGTTTCTTCTCGTCTGGACTACTGCACTTTACATACTTCAGCAAAGCCTCACTGGATATCCTGCAGGTTGTCCAGAATGCAGTTGCAAAACTTATAAGTCAAGTCAATTTTATTTATATAGTGCCAAATCATAACAAAAGTTATCTCATGACACTTTACATAGAGAGCAGTGTGACCAGACTCTAAGACAATCTTCTAAGTGGTCCCATATGACTCCTATTCTGATGTCACTGCATTGGCTTCCCATTGAATTGAGTCCAATTCAAGGTCTTCACTGTCACCTACTGAGCTCTCCATGGTCTTTCTCACTGAACTTCTACAACCTTTCATCTCCAGCAGGACTCTCAGGTCCTCTAATCAGGGTGTGTTAGTTGTCCCATGCTTCAGGCTCAAAACTAAGGGTGGTAGCTTTTGAGGCTTTGGCTCCAAAACTCTGGAACTCTCTCCCTTTATCTATAAGACCTTCGGACTCGCTGGATACAGCTAAAGACCCATCTTTTCAGACTTGCTTTCTGAAAGCACTTCTTCTATTGTATTTTATTGTGTCTGTTTTTATGTCCATCTTACATGTATTATTTTACATGTATTTTGTGACTCTTGTTCTTGAAAGGTGCTACATAAATACATTCGCTTACTTACTTATACTTGGAATTTGAGATACAGTATTTGGTATTAGAGAATAATTAGATTGGGGTCAGTATAAGTAGATTTTGACAAAGTGCAAGGTGGTAGAAGGTTAGGGTTAAGATCATATTCTTGGAATTTAGGATTGATTATTTGGAATAAATTAGAGTTAGGATTGTAAACTTGGAATAAAGGAGTTAATCTTGGGAATTAGAGTACAGATAGATTGAGGTGAATATAAGTAGATTTGACTCCTAGTGTGAAGTGGTTGACGGTTTGAGGGATCTGGTGCTGATAGCCCGAGAATCAGAGACAAGTTTCCCCAGTTTCACATGCTGCCTCCTTTCAGTTGGTGATCTGTCTCAGTCGCTTCCAGACAGAGCCACAGTTACCTGAGAGCTGGTGTTGTAGTCTCTCTGAGTACATCATTTAGCTTTTCTTACCTCCTTTGCATCTCTTAGCATTTCTTTGTGCCCACTCCTAAATAATTCTTCCTTTTCCAACCATAGCTGTCTGAGTTTAGCTGTGAACCAGGGTTTGCCGTTGTTATTGCTCACCCTGGTGCATGATGGTACACAGCAGTCCTCACAGAAGCTGAAGTACTCATCCAGACTCTTGGTAGCAGTCCTGAAAACAGGTTCACCGGTCCACTGCTTTGATGTCCTCACAGCAGGTTTACAGAGTTTTAGTTTCTGACTATATGCAGGGATCAGGTTGACCATGATGTGGTCAGTGTGATATGCTCTGCTTACTGTAGTGTAGCAGTGGTCCAAAATGTTTTCTTCTCTGGTCAGGCATTAAGTGTCTGTATTTAGGGAGTCCATAGCTGAGGTTTCCTTTGTTTGAGTCACCGGAGACAACAACTAAAGACTCCAGGTTTTTCAGCTTCACATTCAGTAGCTGGTTGGCCAGCGAGCGGCCTCCTGTATGCAGGCCTGCAGTGGGATGTAATCACTGACCAAAATGAATGATGGCAACTCACCGGAGGAATAAAAAGGTTTGCATTTTATGAAGATTCCAGATCAGGAGAACAGTGCTGCTGAATCACTGCCACATCATTACACCAGCCACTGTGTATGACTTATACTCATCGGCCACTTTATTAGGTACACCTTGCTAGTACCGGGTTGGACCCCCTTTTGTCATCAGAACTGCCTTAATTCTTTGTGGCATAGATTCAACAAGGTGCTGGAAACATTCCTCAGAGATTTTGGTCCATATTGACATGATAGCATCACGCAATTGCTGCAGATTCGTCGGCTGCACATCCATGAATCTCAAGTTCCACCACATCCCAAAGGTGCTCTATTGGATTGAGATCTGGTGACTGTGGAGGCCATTTAAGTCCAGTGAACTCATTGTCATGTTCAAGAAACCAGTTTTAGATGATTTGAGCTTTGTGACATGGCGCATTATCCTGCTGGGAGTCGCAATCAGCCAAATCACAACAAAAGTCATCTCATGACACTTTACAAATAGAGCAGGTCTAGACCGATTCTTTATAATGTTATTACAGAGACCCAACAGTTCCCACCATGAGAAGCACTTTGGCGACAGTGGCAAGGAAAAACTTCCTTTTAAGAGGCAGAAACCTCGAGCAGAACCAGACTCTAGGTGGGCGAGAGAGAGAGAGACATCGAGAGGGAGGGAGAAAGAGGGAGGGGCAGAGACAGGTAGACAGACAGAAAGAGACACAGAGAGAGAGATAGACGTAGAGACACAGACAGACAGACAGACAGACAAGCAGACAGGCAGAGATGTATGGCAGCACTAGCAGTAGCCATAGCAGCTATGATTATAATAATACTGGAAATATGACTGATAATAGTAGTTACAGCTGTAATAACAGCTGAGATTAATAATATCAACAACAGCTTTAATAGTAACAGAACTATGACTAAGCATAATAACTGTAGCGATGAGAGTAAAGCAGGCCCATGGCAGCACCCAGGCGTATCAGGACCATGATTCACAGGAACCTGCAAGACGACAAAGCACAAAGAAACTCCGGGGAAGATATAAAGTTAGTAACATGCATTGGAGGGACATGAATGTGTAAAGATGGAGAGGGAGAGGAGGAAAGTTCAGTGCATCATGGGAAGTCCCCCAGCAGTCTAGGCCTATAGCATAAATAGGGGATGGTCCAGGCAGGCCTGAGCCTGCCCTAGCTATAAGTGTTGTCAAAAAGCAAAGTTTTCAGAATCAGAATCAGAATCAGAAACTATTTATTGCCAAGTAACATACATTAAAAGGAATTTGCTGTGGTCTGATGGTGCTGATGTAATGGATATAAGAATATACACTATGTAATGTGTGCATTGAAATAGATGTAAAGAAAAAAAGGACACTGGAGTTATTTTAATATCTTGAATAGGTTTATTTAGTACATACCTTTTGTTTTGTATTTCACCATATATACTTAAATTAAGTTCAGTTTACTGGTAATCCATTGCTCTAGAGTGGAGTCAGGATTTGATTAATCTGGTCTCTGTTTACGCCTGCTTCCGGGTCCGTCCACTAGAGGGCGCGTGTTGCTTGCCGGTCGGTCGTAATACAGATGACTTGAAGGCAGCAACATCGTGTCTGTTTCTTGCGTCGATGTTTCCCCTTTCTAGGTAAGCATAACGGTTGAAATATGTTATCAAACACTCATGCAATATTTTATGTGGTGTAAGGGACCCATGGATGGTGGAATGTGTGTTAGACTGTTGTGTTTTTTTCCTGATAATTCTGTTAATGTCAACAACAAAGGAATGTGCCGGCTAGCATGCTTGCTATGTAGTGCTGAGCGATAGAGACATGCTAGTAGATTAAGCTAGAAAGCTGGTTCTTTGTTCATATTGTATTTACATGTTGAGTAGTTACATATGTTACAGTTGAGAAGTCAAGGCTACAGCAATGTGTTTGAGAAGTGAAAGTAACAGCAATATTTGTATATTATGCTGTGTGTATTATGCTGTACAGTTGAAAATGACATATAGGCCTATGTATTTGTGATTTAAATATTTTGTATGTTATTTCGTGTTGAACAGAAGGAATGTTTTGTGACATGTGCAGAGAAGTTATTTGATTATGCATTCATAATATATTGCGTCTATGTTTCCCCTTTCTAGGGGCGTTACACTGACAACAAATATGTAAGAATGTAAAAATATAAAGGTAAAAGAATAAGATAAGATAAATAACAAACAGTGCAGTGACCAAATAAAGTGTCCAGTAGGGAGAGGGTGCGTTAATGTAACGCAGGGGGGCAAGGGCAGTGTACGTTAATATAACGTATAACTTGTGGGGGGCAGTGGTCCTGATGGACTGCAGCCTCCTGCGGGGAGGGGGTCAAACAGATAGGGTGGGAGGGGTCGGCAGAGATCTTCCCTGCTCTCCTCAGGGTCCTGGAGGCCATTCTCCTCTGACCTTTGGCATCAACAAGGCATTTTCGCCCAGAGAACTGCCGCTCACTGGATATTTTCTCTTTTTTGGACCATTCTCTGTAAACCCGAGAAATGGTGATTTATTTCCATACGGTGAATCCAAATCTCTAACTCTAACAGCAACCTTCTGTTGGCGCCACCTGGTGGACATTTCTATTCCAAAACAATGATTCCACGTTAAGGAATCTTGGCCATAGTAAAATTTGGCAGTAAAGTCAAAACAGGGAATCTTGCCACATTGGGTAATCCGGCCAATTCAAAAATTATAAGAAAATGATCTGACTGCCCTAACCCTTTCATTCAAAACAGGAGGAAAGGACAAGTTTTCAGTGAAAGAGGCCTGACAGTCAAGTTTTCATTCAAAACAGGAGGAAAGGTCAAGTTTTCAGTGAAAGAGTCCTGAAAGTCAAGTTTTCATTCAAATCCACTCCAAAGTGACGGTTTGACTCAAAACAGGTGTAATACGCAGTTTATGACTGAATTAGGCCTGAACGTGAAGTTTTCATTTAAATCAGCTTCACAGTCACGGGTTGACTCAAAACAGGTGTAATAAGCAGTTTATGACTGAAAGAGGGGCGAAAGTGAAGCTTTCATTCAAAACAGGAGGAAAAGACAAGTTTTCAGTGAAAGAGGCCTGAAAGTCAAGTTTTGACTGAAAGAGGCCTGAACGTGAAGTTTTCATTCAAATCAGCTCCAAAGTCACGGTTTGACTCAAAACAGGTGTAATACGCAGTTTATGACTGAAAGAGGGGCGAAAGTGAAGCTTTCTTTCAAAACAGGAGGAAAGGACAAGTTTTCAGTGAAAGAGGCCTGAAAGTCAAGTTTCCACTCAAAACAGCAGGAAAGGTCAAGTTTTGACTGAAAGAGGCCTGAACGTGAAGTTTTCATTCAAATCAGCTCCAAAGTCACGGTTTGACTCAAAACAGGTGTAATACGCAGCTTATGACTGAATGAGGGGCGAAAGTGATGCTTTCAATCAAAACAGGAGGAAAGGACAAGTTTTCAGTGAAAGAGGCCTGAAAGTCAAGTTTCCACTCAAAACAGCAGGAAAGGTCAAGTTTTGACTGAAAGAGGCCTGAACGTGAAGTTTTCATTCAAATCAGCTCCAAAGTCACCGTTTGACTCAAAACAGGTGTAATACGCAGTTTATGACTGAAAAAGGAGGAAAGGACAAGTTTTCAGTGAAAGAGGCCTGAAAGTCAAGTTTTCAGTGAAAGAGGCCTGAAAGTCAAGTTTCCACTCAAAACAGCAGGAAAGGTCAAGTTTTGACTGAAAGAGGCCTGAACGTGAAGTTTTCATTCAAATCAGCTCCAAAGTCACCGTTTGATTCAAAACAGGTGTAATAAGCAGCTTATGACTGAATGAAGGGGGAAAGTGATGCTTTCAATCAAAACAGGAGGAAAGGACAAGTTTTCAGTGAAAGAGGCCTGAAAGTCAAGTTTTCAGTGAAAGAGGCCTGAAAGTCAAGTTTCCACTCAAAACAGCAGGAAAGGTCAAGTTTTGACTGAAAGAGGCCTGAACGTGAAGTTTTCATTCATATCAGCTCCAATGTCACGGTTTGACTCAAAACAGGTGTAATACGCAGTTTATGACTGAAAAAGGAGGAAAGGACAGGAGAGAAAGGCAAAAGGGAAGAAAGAAGAGAAGAGAAGGAGAGAAGAGCCACAAAGACACTCAAAAGAGAGGGGGATGAAAAGTGAAACAGCTGGAGAGGGAGGTAGAGATAGAGACAGACAGGAGAGAAAACAGTTATCTGAAGAACCAAGAAGGGACTCAGAAGAAAGGGGGATGGAAGCTGAAACAGCTGGAGAGGGAATTGGAGATGGAGACAGACAGGAGAGAAAACAGTTATCTGAAGAACCAAGAAGGGACTCAAAAGAGATGGGGAAGGAAGCTGAAACAGCTGGAGAGGGAATTGGAGATGGAGACAGACAGGAGAGAAAACAGTTATCTGAAGAGCTGAGACAAGACTCAGAGGAGAGGGGGATGGAAGGTGAAACAGCTGTGAAAGAAGTTGGAGAAGGAGACAGACAGGAGAGAAAGGCAAAAAGGAAGAAAGAAAAGAAGAGAAGGAGAGAAGAGCCACAAAGACACTCAAAAGAGAGGGGGATGAAAAGTGAAACAGCTGGAGAGGGAGTTAGAGATAGAGACAAAAAGGAGAGAAAAGCAAAATGTAAGAAAAGAAAGAAGAGAAGGAGAGAAGAGCTAAGAAGAGACTCAAAAGAGAGGGGGATGAAAGGTGAAAGAGCTGGAGAGGGAGTTGGAGATGGAGACAGACAGGAGGGAAAAGAGTTATCTGAAGAGCCAAGAAAAATCTCAGAGGAGAGGGGGATGGAAGCTGACACAGCTGGAGAGGGAGTTGGAGATGGAGACAGACAGGAGAGAAAATTGTTATCTGAAGAACCAAGAAAAGATTTAGACACAACAAGTAATATGGAAAAGGCCAGGCCTGCAGAATATACTGAATACATCGAGGACAGTGAGAGGGAAATCAGCGAAGATGACAGCCCAAATAATATAATGGAAAAGCTTATGGTGGTAGGGCAGAGTTTATTGAGCTTTTTACAAATCACTAGATAATCAAAGTTAAAGTCATACATTTCATGTTAGTCAAACATTTAGAATTCTTGTTGTCTTTAACTTTTCATTACAGCTTATAAGCCCACTTCCGACCCATGCACCGGCTGTTAATTCTGCTGGAGAAAGCGTAAGTACATGACAAAGTCTACTGGATAACTTGTTAAGGTATAAAGCACTAAAGTATGAGTGCTAAAGGAAGGAGAAAGGTTGTAGAAGGCGACAATGCTGAGTGAGGAGGAAAAACAACAGAAGAACAACATGTAGATGATGATGCACTGGAAGGACTGGAAGTGGTTACAGTACATCACATTGTTTATTTCAAAATTGGTGTATTGTTTATTGTCATTAATTGAGTCAAGTGTAATTCAGGTTTCTCTTTACAGGAGGCTCCAAGTCCCCTTCCTCGGACTGTTCCCAGAAAACATGGTGTTTGTTCAAAGGTGTGTTCATGGCAACAGAAGTAATATTTTCTGTCAACAATTGAAACATTATGTTAATAACATATAAGAATGAAGTTCAAGTTCTTCATTTGTCATGCACAACAATTATAGAAGCAGTTGTTGGCAATGCAATTCTTGTTCTCAGGCTCCTCCAACAATGTTCATACAAAATATATGAAACGTAAAAAGGAGAATCTGAGACTGAAATCGTGCAGAGAATAAAATACAGAAATTGAATATAATGTATACAAAATAAAATATAGATAGAAAATATACTATGTAGACTGGTGGGTATTAAAAGTGGCATATATATGATAGTAACAGTTCGACGTACTGTATCATTTTCAGAAGCGAAGAATAATGGTTTACACTGACGACCTCAAGCAGGAAATAACTGATGCTTTTGGAGGTTATTGGAAGGAAACCATATCAGTGGCACTGGTAAGTATTTGCCTAAAGTACTCTATCAACAAGACTGAAACTTTGTGTTTAAAGTTACAAGGTCATATTTCCTTGTTGTAGATGAATAAGGTCCTGGAAGACGACCAAGGATTGCTTCTTCGATGCAAACAACAGCAAATGACAATTTATAATTTTAAAAGTCTGGTGGAAAGAATTCAAAGGTATGTGTTCACAATTTGTAAAGATACAGTTATATAACCACGTACCATGTAAAGTAAAAAAAAAATTACAGTTTTATATTTTGACTCCAAATGATTATTTTAACTTTTGTCTAGGTCTCTGAACAACAAAACTCCTGAGGTAGGTGTTACTATGAACACACTCTTATATGCTGTGCTCAATACTTCTAATACAATACTCTCTTCAATATTTTTAGTCAGCCTGAGTCTATCCCTTTTTAATGATGAATCTCTAAACTAATAAAACCAAGTGTGTGTTTGTATGTATTAGAGATGAGAAACAAGAGGTTTCAAGTAAGTATCACTTTGTCTTGTCCTCTGTGTGCCATAAAACCATGTACATTTCGCTATTTTTGTCTTTAAACTTCAGGTAAATTACCAGCAAATTTTGTATTCTGGTGGTTTATTCCTGAATTCATATTGAATTTAAATTTGGATTGCTTAGTGAAGTGAGTGTTTTTACAAATGATTAGCCTTTAATTTACGGGACACTACCATGAAAATGTCCGCAAACGAGGTAGCTGAAACTTATACAGTTACAATTAATTACATCTCTAATTCATATTGTGTAAATGTTGATGCATTTCAGTTAAATAAGCATTCAGAACAGCAGTCTGAACATTCACAAGCCGTAAGTGTGACATTATTCAATGCAAGAACATTCCGTTTTTTAAATGTGTGATTACTTTCCTCAAATTAATCTTTTTTAGAAATTAAATCAGGTGGACTATTAAAAATACAGTGATTTTCATACATTTCTCCCACACTTGTAGCTAAGAAGAGCTTCAGTGGTCCTACAGCAGCTGAGTTTAGTCAACAGGATGTAAGGATGTAATCGAGGCCTCCACTTATTTATATTTAAATGAGTTTCCTCAGGTTTCCTAGATATTGATATCTGCATGCAATTACTTTTCACAGGGTGTGTGTAGGTGTGCAGTGTGCGAGGCATGGGAGACCTTTGGCGCAGAAACTGGTCTTCAATGCATGCAGTGGGTCGACCATCTACAGTTCGATTGGTTATACTGGTTGTCTATATGTCCATCCATATCTTTAGGTATGTTGAAAAGTGATTGTTTCCCAGACCTGTTAACTGTAACTATAACTGTTCCTCCGAATAAATTAAGTTTGAACTGTAGATCATCTGCGGTGTCATGATGTTGAGTTCTTGCTTTATGTGCTTATTAAATTCTTTGAGAAAGATAAACAAACAACATGTATTAGATTGTATACAATTTCAAACAAGTAATAGCACATGAAACAACACCAGCGTAAGTAATATAAAATCATATAGTAGTAGTCAACACCAGAAATAACACATGGTAAACACATTCCTGAATTTTCACATTAATATACATTATGATATATTTATTACCTAAAAAATGGAAGCATGTAAAATACTGTGCTGATACAAATGTAAATCAAGAATACTTACCTGTTGACAAGGTTTAAAATTGTTCAAATTCCTGTAGGTGTCCAATGACTGTTTAGATTGCAACATCCTGTTGAAGAAATCAGATGTAAGAAAATCGTTAATGATATTAAGATCATATTTCAGTATGAGTGAAACACTTTTAAAATAAGTCCCAATGTAGTTTAAAAATCGATAAGTCATTTTTTGGTTTACACAAAATAAGATAGAACATTATTTATTACGAGGAAAACTGTTGAAAATCTCAAATACGTACTGTGTAAAAGCCCACAAAATGAATGCTTACATTTTCAGAATATATAAAAACATGGGCACATGTATTTGCAGCCTGAGTTATGTAGCTGAATTACTATATGAACAATAGGTCTTGTTGCTAAATGCCATCTCTTCATTGTTTTTCTACCAAATCCAGTGGTTACAGGAATATAAAATTATAATTCCATCATCATTTTAAAGGCATGCAAATTCCTGAATGCATACAACATATTTTAGTAGGGAATGATGCTCAGCTAGTGCACATCATTAGTGATGGACACTGGGGTCATCAGGTGTTTTGGGTCTTGCAGCATCAGAGACCCTCACCCAGGTGACCAAGCTCAGGTTGATAAGGCCTCAGCTTGTGTCCAAGCAGCAATGTCCCACAGAGCCGCTCTCTTTGTCCAGAAAGCCTTGTCACTTACCTGAAAACATGAACCAGTTGATAGACAAATTCCTGAATACATAAATGTACAGTTGTACCTGTAGGCTTAGAGATACACAACAAAGAACTGAAGGAAAGGCAAACACAAAGGCAAACACAAATCCATGGGTAATCTACAAAATCATGAATGCTTATATTTCTAGTATTGCCATATTAAATCTTTTTAACTCCTCCCACAAGGCAGGACAATGATATCCAATATTTGCATAAGCCAGAGTATATAAATGATGAGTTGTATATTGACATTCATTTCATCTGATGAATCTGGACTGGTGAGTTGCACTCAAGTTATGAATTCCTGAATTTATTTAATATGAAATCTGGATTTTGTGTTCTGGTGGTTTATACCTGAATTCATATTGAATTCAAATTTGGATTGCTTAATGAAGTGAGTGGTTTTACTAATGATTAGCCTTTAATTTACAGGACACAACCCTTAAAATGTCTGCAAACGAGATAGCTCAAACTTATGTACAGTTACAATTAATTACATCTCTAATTCACATTGTGTTGGCTTCAAAGAGAATGTTCATGCATATTGTTTTTTGATTATTTACCAGAAAAGAATTGGCTCATGTCCAAATATAATGGTAAGAAAAACAGCAATTTCACTTTTTACAATGACAAACAATTTAAGAAATATATTATCTTAAAATAATGCTGTTCCTGCATAGATGTCAGAAGACGGAGGGCTTACAGGAGGAACTGGTGGGAAAGATTCTTCAAAGCAAACTGCAAAGGTGTTTAGTATTATTTAGCATATATTGCTTTAATGTATTTCTTGGTGTAATAGTTACTGTGACACTATATTGCCTTTTTTTCTTGTGGTAGAATGTTCCACATGACAACAAAACAGTTGGGGAAGGCCAGACAGTGGCGGCAGATGTAGGAGATCAGGAAAAGAAGGTGGAGCAATAAAAGGACTGATGGGTCATGCTTGTTACAGTGCAAGAAGAAGATGAGAGACACGAATGTTGATGTTTGTGCTGCTCTCAACTGTTCACAGCCTGTTTTGAAACCTTTTCAGTTATTCTGTTCAACATGCTATACTGTTGTATGAGTCTGACCAAAATTAAAGTCAAAGTTCAAGATATTCTGTTGTCTTTTTTGTCTTTATAACAATATCAAAAGATGACAAACACACAGTTTGTGACATCTACCAAATGTACAAAACCTACAAAATAGTTTACAACATCATAAGTGCAAGCATATGCAAACGTGGACACAAGTATATGAAATCCTGATTATGGAGCTGAAATCATGTTATTCCATGTAGGAATTTTATATGCAAGCATTACACAATATTTTAGTTAGAAATATGGCACTCATGCTATTTAAAATTAAAATAGTAGTAGTCACATTCCTGAATACATGCTGTGTTCTCCTTTAGTATGCACTTTCACAATCCTCTGGTCTTAGAAATATGAAATCATGATTAATGGCATTGTGATTTGTAAGGCAGGTGAAACTTCTTTCCTTACTAAAAGGATGTTTAGATGCTGAACATGAGAATATGAAATCAAGAAATGAGAATAGTAAAGGCACCCACAAATCCATGGGTAATCTACACTATCATGAATACTTATATTACGAAAGAAAAAAATGACTGTCATCAAGGCCCATAATATGCCATATGCCTATCTGCCCATACTAGTTATACTATGATAGGCTACTAACATTACCTGTTACTATGGTTACATTAAGGTGACAGTTAAACATTGTTGCACTGTGATTGGGTATCTGTGTGTTTGTTTACTGCGGATGTTGGAAGGGATGCAGGACAGCAGGCTTGTATAGTTTACAAAGCACTTTAGGTCCGTAAGCCTAATCTCCCTTACCAATAAAAACTCTCCCACTTCCTCCCTCCTTGTATGTGTGTCTGTGACATAATTTTGACGCGTCTGTCTCATCAGCAGGAGAGTTATGGTGGAGACAAACAGGAGTAGTAGTAGACTAGCTGCTGTCGCCATGGAGTTTAGAGCTGTTACCACGACGATAACAGATGCAACATAATATTGGAATCTTCGCTGTCATCGTTCCAATTGTCACAACTACACAATGTCTTCACATGTTTCACATCCTCTCCATGACGTACTGGTCGGACACAAGAGCACCTTCAGTGGGAGACTCCCAAATGCACAACTGAGCGACACAGGAAATCATTCCTGCCTGTGGCCATCAGACTGTTTAACTCCTCTCTCTGAGTGTCAGACACTCAGGAAGAGACTGGAAATCCGTATCTGTATCTACCTCACCTGTTCATACACCACCTCACTATTTATTCAAAATGTTTAAGTGCAATACATATATAGTCACACACTTTAGTGCAACACGTACATCCATATACATTGTTATTGTATATATTTTTACCTCATTTCACTTAAATACTGTAAATGTGTATATTTTGTATTTTCATTTCATTTTCCATTTCACCTCATTTCACTTAAATACTGTAAATGTGTATATTTTGTATTTTCTATTTCTTATTTTTATATTTTGTACAAACTTTTAGTTCTAAATTATGCTACTTTCTACTCTTGAATGGGAGCACCGGTACTGTACAATTTCCCCCCGGGGATCAATAAAGTATTTCTGATTCTGATTCTGATTCTGATGTCAGGCAAGTGACTGTTAACTTACCTGTACCCTGTCACTTTCAAATAAAGGCAAAAATGCAAAAAGATACATATAATGAAAAGATGTATGAATCGTAATTGTGTGCATTCAACCTCTAATTTCACGTGATTATCAGAAATTAGAAACAGGTTTATTGCTAAGTACATTTTCACATATTTGTCTAGGTGTTTTGAGCATACCAATAAACACAGTAAGAGAAAATAAAATAATAGAAGCAAGTACTGCAACATAATATAAAATACAGGGGGTCCTGGAAGCTTACAGGTCCTCGAGGTCATGGAGGGATGGCAGATTGGAGTTGCATCTGTGTGTGTACAGGGAGAAGAGCAGAGAGGAAAGGACCCAGTGTAGAGTAGCCTGGCTCGAATGTCAAGGAAGGTGGTAGGTAGGCAGACTCAACAGACACCCTGAGTTACCAGAGGTGAATATTTATTGACAGCGCTCTCCATTACATGTGTAATTTAGGCAAAAAAAAAAAAAAAAGACAAGGAGAATAATTCAGAAAATTAACCCATAGTAACTAAAACAAAAGGCATGTGTTTATGGCAGCACAGCCTCACCTCTCCTTCTTAGGAGCAAGAATTCAACTGACTGTATACAGTGTTCAATTCCCACCTAGACTGCCTCAGCCAGTACCACAAGGTTGACCTACACACTAACCTTAATACAAGGAAATCAAATAACAATGACAACTGTTGGACTCCTTTACAAGCTCATCTACATCACAAAATGACTCTATAAACGGTAAGTAATTCTAGCACATTACTTTAGAATGCATCAAATCAACAAAAGAAATATTTCTACGAAGAAGAAAACCCTCCACTTGGTTTGGCCCAGTGATGGGCCCCATGAACCATAGTCCTGCATGGTGGGTTTGAACAAAGAAACAAACAATATTCAACCTGCAACATAATAAATGTAATTACAACTAACTCTGTCTAACTGTGTGTTTGATTTAACCTACTCATATGCTTTGATGTGAAAATAACACACAAACACAAACAAACCTGGGATAGAAAGTGATGCAACCGTCTAATAGCAATGGTAAATTATAACAAAATGAACCATGTTTACTGCATCTTCTAAAGACCTGTTGGCTCTGTCGGCGAGCTGCAGGTGGTCCAGAAGTGGGTCAGTGAGGGTCTGTGGTCATTAAGTCCTATGGTCCTTGACTTTTTGGGGGATAGGGATGATGTTAGAGGTCTTGAAGCAGGGTGGTACTGTCACATTCTGCCTCCTCACCTCTGTCACCTCAATCATTTTCCACTCACCTCTCCTCTGCTTCACCTGATTGCCAGCCACACCCACCTCCCAGTTACCTGCTCCTGCAGCTGCTTGTCATCAGGCAACCAGCCAGGTATTTAGACTGCCCCTCTCCCCTCACCTGTTGCCCGATTGTTCTTTGTCCCTCATGCAACACTTTCCAGCGTTTCTCGGACTGATCTCCCGGTTTCGACCCTGCATGCCTCTGACCATCCTGCCTTGTCGCTGCCCCGGACATCATTTAAGCCTTCCGTCCCCGACCACGAGCTTCGCCTCTCCGTTCCTGGTTTCTGTCTGCCTCTCCCCTGGGCTGTTTGGTGATTCTCTGCACAGCGTGAGTTCAGTCATCTTCTCCCTGGTGGCTTTCAGTGGATCAGAGACTCTCACAGTATCACCACACACGCCACCATGTGCGCATACTTGCCTGTTGGCTCCTCCGCTCCCCTCAGAACTTTGAGTACCAGAACTGTCTACCTGCCCTGTACTCACCTCCACCCCGGTTCAGCTCCACTGAGCCAAGCTCATGGCGTGCTGCGGAACCTCTGTGGGCTAACAACCAGAAGCAAGACCTGCATTGTTTTACCAGTTTTACCTGTCTGCACTATTCCCTGCACATACTAAAAATAAAAGTCATTACCAACCATACCTGCCTGTATCTGCGCTGCAATTGGGTCCCATACCGACCTGTAACAGGTAAGTGGCATGCGTAGTGGGAAAATACAACCCATCCCTTCCTCACCCGGAAGAGTTTATTTTAGGTCACAGGTATTTGCTGTGGTGCCCTTGGACCCTAGCAAAGGCAAAGGTCCATAGCCTTATCCACATGTTCTCAGTTGTGTATTTTCTGCTGTCTATAATAACTTTCTTTTTTTTTTAATCGTGGCCTTGTTCCCTACAATGTGATGACTGTCAAAGAGTGACAGATGTCTTACTAGTATTCACATTCTTTGCTGTACATGCGGTATAAAGCAGACCACTCTAAGATGTAGTATGGTCAGCCGGGCAGGAGCAATTGAGTTGCTGTCGGGGCCGTCCGTGTGCAGACATGACTATAACCACAAGAACTACTCCCTTGTTGCCAGTCTTCTGTTTTTCCTAAAATTCCGAAGACAGCATGTCTTCATTGAGGTGTTGAAGATGTCTGAACAGTTGACAACAGCACAGTGCTTCAGGGTGGATGGAAAGGCAGCGTCAGGTCCTGCTGCTTTGCAGGGTTCTGTCCCACTCCAGGATGGAGAATGTCGTTGTGCTAGGGGAGGAGGGGTCCTCTCAGGTAGGCAGTTGTGGAAAGACCCAGGCTCCTGCTGAGTTGGGGGAGGAGGATCTGGAGGATGGAGTCACGGGGGATAGTGTCATGACTGTCCCTTTGACAGTTGAACAGAGGCAGAGTTGCTCTATGAGATCTGCTGTTGGAGATTCTCAGAATACAGTTGTTAAGCATCTCTCAATGCCTTGCTAAACCTGTATTTACATTCTGTAAACTGGTCCTTTTCCCCACTTCTGAACACTTCCACCTTTTCCAACCTTGAGTTTGACTGTGGACCCGGGTTTGTTATTGTTATAACTCACCCTGGTGTGTGATGGTACACAGCAGTCCTCACAGAAGCAGATGTATGATATCACAGCCTCTGTGTATTCATCCAGACTGTTGGTAGAAGTTCTGAAAACATCCCAGTCAGTTAGGTCCAAATATGCACGAAGATCCTCCACAGCTTCACTGGACCACTTTTTTAAATCCTAACAACAGGTTTAATGAGCTTTAATTTCTGCCAGTGTGTAGGAATCAGTGTCCCAGTGCAGCACAATAAGTGTCAAATGGAGCACTCAAACACAAGCACTCACATGAGTTTTGAATGGAGTAAGTGCTTCTTGTTGGGGTAGTTTTGCTGATCCTTGAAGCCCCCAGAGTTCATCAGGAAAGCAATTTTAGGCCATTTCTTAGTGGAAGAAGAAAACTGTTTTGGCATTTTTTGCAAGTCAGTAGCATTACCCTGACTTGAGCATTGACTTGACTGTTGACTTCAGTAAGTGCTACTTGTTGGGGCAGTTTTAATTGACAAAAGCAACAGAATGTATTGGATGCCATATTTTGTGAGAATCAATCTCAGATCACTTCAAATAGAGCCACTGGTGATTCTTGTGTTCAAAAGTGCTCCTCTTTGGGGTTGTCTTGGTTGTGACCAGTTCCTCACTGGAAATACAACAAGCTGTTGGGGTACCATTTGAAAACGTCAATAGGAGATACACTGATTTTACTCACATACTAAGATGCAAGACAAGTCCATATGTGACACTTGGTGGTGTGGCTGTGTATGACATATTCTCCAGACTGTAAGTGAAGAGATGCCATTGGAATCACATTCGGATCACCTCAAATGGAGACATTGATGACTCTTGTGGTCATAAGTGCTTCTCTTTAGGGTTGTCTTGGTTGTGAGTTCTTCAACAGAAATGTAATCCTTTTCACTTGACCAGCTAAATGCATGAATTTATCACCAATATTATCCAAACACAAGCACTCACATGAGTTTTGAATGCAGTAAGTGCTTCTTGTTGGGGTAGTTTTGCTGATCCCTGAAGCCCCCAGAGTTCATCAGGACAGCAATTTTAGGTCATTTCTTAGTGGAAGAAGAAAACTGTTTTGGCATTTTTTGCAAGTCAGAAGCATTACCCTGACTTGAGCATTGACTTGACTGTTGACTTCAGTAAGTGCTACTTGTTGGGGCAGTTTTAATTGACAAAAGCAACAGAATGTATTGGATGCCATATTTTGTGAGAATCAATCTCAGATCACTTCAAACAGAGCCACTGGTGATTCTTGTGTTCATAAGTGCTCCTCTTTGGGGTTGTCTTGGTTGTGACCAGTTCCTCACTGGAAATACAACAAGCTGTTGGGGTACCATTTGAAAACGTCAATAGGAGATACACTGATTTTACTCACATACTAAGATGCAAGACAAGTCCATATGTGACACTTGGTGGTGTGGCTGTGTATGACATATTCTCCAGACTGTAAGTGAAGAGATGCCATTGGAATCACATTCGGATCACCTCAAATGGAGACATTGATGACTCTTGTGGTCATAAGTGCTTCTCTTTAGGGTTGTCTTGGTTGTGAGTTCTTCAACAGAAATGTAATCCTTTTCACTTGACCAGCTAAATGCATGAATTTATCACCAATATTATCCAAACACAAGCACTCACATGAGTTTTGAATGCAGTAAGTGCTTCTTGTTGGGGTAGTTTTGCTGATCCCTGAAGCCCCCAGAGTTCATCAGGACAGCAATTTTAGGTCATTTCTTAGTGGAAGAAGAAAACTGTTTTGGCATTTTTTGCAAGTCAGAAGCATTACCCTGACTTGAGCATTGACTTGACTGTTGACTTCAGTAAGTGCTACTTGTTGGGGCAGTTTTAATTGACAAAAGCAACAGAATGTATTGGATGCCATATTTTGTGAGAATCAATCTCAGATCACTTCAAACAGAGCCACTGGTGATTCTTGTGTTCATAAGTGCTCCGCTTTGGGGTTGTCTTGGTTGTGACCAGTTCCTCAATTTACTCACATACTGAGATGCAAGACTAGTCCATTGCAACTGGAACACAGCACAGAAAATACCAGAAAGAAGCACATGGACTAAGGAGGAAGTAAGCAAAGAAGATTGCTGACAGGATGTCTGTGATATTGACCCAACTTGAGCATTGAGTTGTGTTTGAATTCAGTAAGTGCCACTTGGTGGGGTGGCTGTACATGACATATCCTACAGTTTGTAAGTGAAGAGATGCCATTGGAATCACATTCGGATCACCTCAAATGGAGACATTGATGATTCTTGTGTTCATAAGTGCTCCTCTTTGGGGTTGTCTTGGTTGTGACCAATTCCTCAATGGAAATACAACAAGCTGTTGGGGTACCATTTGAAAACTTCAATAGGAGATACACTGATTTTACTCACATACTGAGATGCAAGACAATCCAATTCTAGAATGCAAGACATGAAAAGTGCTTTGATGTTGGGATTTGATTCTTCACTCAATTCCTCTTTGTATTGCTTTACAGCATTTCTGACGGTGCTGCAACCGCATGAGACAATGAGTTGCATCAAGAAAACCCATTGGAGTCTGATTGACCACTCATCAACTTATAATGGCATGCAAGAATGATGGTTGTCTGTTCGAGTACAAATAGTGCTATTGTTTACTTCCCATTGAAACTTCCTGGAAAAGGAGGCGGAGTTGTGGACATTGCTGCATTCTGTATTTAAGATGGGCAAATCTGTGCAGGAAACATCTCTTCCATTGCAACTGGAACACAGCACAGAAAATACCAGAAAGAAGCACATGGACTAAGGAGGAAGTAAGCAAAGAAGATTGCTGACAGGATGTCTGTGATATTGACCCAACTTGAGCATTGAGTTGTGTTTGAATTCAGTAAGTGCCACTTGGTGGGGTGGCTGTACATGACATATCCTACAGTTTGTAAGAGAAGAGATGCCATTGGAATCACATTCGGATCACCTCAAATGGAGACATTGATGATTCTTGTGGTCATAAGTGCTTCTCTTTGGGGTTGTCTTGGTTGTGAGTTCTTCAACAGAAATGTAATCCCTTTCACTTGACCAGCTAAATGCATGAATTTATCACCAATATTACCCAAACACAAGCACTCACATGAGTTTTGAATGCAGTAAGTGCTTCTTGTTGGGGTAGTTTTGCTGATCCCTGAAGCCCCCAGAGTTCATCAGGACAGCAATTTTAGGTCATTTCTTAGTGGAAGAAGAAAACTGTTTTGGCATTTTTTGCAAGTCAGAAGCATTACCCTGACTTGAGCATTGACTTGACTGTTGACTTCAGTGAGTGCTACTTGTTGGGGCAGTTTTAATTGACAAAAGCAACAGAATGTATTGGATGCCATATTTTGTGAGAATCAATCTCAGATCACTTCAAACAGAGCCACTGGTGATTCTTGTGTTCATAAGTGCTCCTCTTTGGGGTTGTCTTGGTTGTGACCAATTCCTCAATGGAAATACAACAAGCTGTTGGGGTACCATTTGAAAAACTTAAACAGGAGATACACTGATTTTACTCACATACTGAGATGCAAGACAAGTCATTATGATGCACTCCGATTCTAGAATGCAAGACATGAAAAGTGCTTTGATGTTGGGATTTGATTCTTCACTCAATTCCTCTTTGTATTGCTTTACAGCATTTCTGATGGTGCTGCAACTGCATGAGACAATGAGTTGCATCAAGAAAACCCATTGGAGTCTGATTGACCACTCATCAACTTCTAATGGAATGCAAGAATGATGGTTGTCTGTTCAAGTACAAATAGTGCTATTGTTTACTTCCCATTGTCAAGACCATTGAAACTTCATGGAAAAGGAGGCGGAGTTATGGACATTGCTGCATTCTGTATTTAAGATGGACAAATCTGTGCAGGAAACATCTCTTCCATTGCAACTGGAACACAGCACAGAAAATACCAGAAAGAAGCATATGGACTAAGGAGGAAGTAAGCAAAGAAGATTGCTGACAGGGTGTCTGTGATATTGACCCAACTTGAGTATTGAGTTGTGTTTGAATTCAGTAAGTGCCACTTGGTGGGGTGGCTGTACATGACATATCCTACAGTTTGTAAGAGAAGAGATGCCATTGGAATCACATTCGGATCACCTCAAATGGAGACATTGATGATTCTTGTGGTCATAAGTGCTTCTCTTTGGGGTTGTCTTGGTTGTGAGTTCTTCAACAGAAATGTAATCCTTTTCACTTGACCAGCTAAATGCATGAATTTATCACCAATATTACCCAAACACAAGCACTCACATGAGTTTTGAATGCAGTAAGTGCTTCTTGTTGGGGTAGTTTTGCTGATCCCTGAAGCCCCCAGAGTTCATCAGGACAGCAATTTTAGGTCATTTCTTAGTGGAAGAAGAAAACTGTTTTGGCATTTTTTGCAAGTCAGAAGCATTACCCTGACTTGAGCATTGACTTGACTGTTGACTTCAGTAAGTGCTACTTGTTGGGGCAGTTTTAATTGACAAAAGCAACAGAATGTATTGGATGCCATATTTTGGAGAGAATCAATCTCAGATC
Source organism: Enoplosus armatus (assembly GCF_043641665.1). Lineage (NCBI taxonomy): Eukaryota > Metazoa > Chordata > Actinopteri > Centrarchiformes > Enoplosidae > Enoplosus > Enoplosus armatus. Next base: position 22,456,465 of record NC_092191.1, on the reverse strand, counting down.
ACTTCAAACAGAGCCACTGGTGATTCTTGTGTTCATAAGTGCTCCTCTTTGGGGTTGTCTTGGTTGTGACCAATTCCTCAATGGAAATACAACAAGCTGTTGGGGTACCATTTGAAAAACTTCAATAGGAGATACACTGATTTTACTCACATACTGAGATGCAAGACAAGTCATTATGATGCACTCCAATTCTAGAATGCAAGACATGAAAAGTGCTTTGATGTTGGGATTTGATTCTTCACTCAATTCCTCTTTGTATTGCTTTACAGCATTTCTGATGGTGCTGCAACTGCATGAGACAATGAGTTGCATCAAGAAACCCCATTGGAGTCTGATTGACCACTCATCAACTTCTAATGGAATGCAAGAATGATGGTTGTCTGTTCAAGTACAAATAGTGCTATTGTTTACTTCCCATTGTCAAGACCATTGAAACTTCATGGAAAAGGAGGCGGAGTTGTGGACATTGCTGCATTCTGTATTTAAGATGGGCAAATCTGTGCAGGAAACATCTCTTCCATTGCAACTGGAACACAGCACAGAAAATACCAGAAAGAAGCATATGGACTAAGGAGGAAGTAAGCAAAGAAGATTGCTGACAGGGTGTCTGTGATATTGACCCAACTTGAGTATTGAGTTGTGTTTGAATTCAGTAAGTGCCACTTGGTGGGGTGGCTGTACATGACATATCCTACAGTTTGTAAGAGAAGAGATGCCATTGGAATCACATTCGGATCACCTCAAATGGAGACATTGATGATTCTTGTGGTCATAAGTGCTTCTCTTTGGGGTTGTCTTGGTTGTGAGTTCTTCAACAGAAATGTAATCCTTTTCACTTGACCAGCTAAATGCATGAATTTATCACCAATATTACCCAAACACAAGCACTCACATGAGTTTTGAATGCAGTAAGTGCTTCTTGTTGGGGTAGTTTTGCTGATCCCTGAAGCCCCCAGAGTTCATCAGGACAGCAATGTTAGGTCATTTCTTAGTGGAAGAAGAAAACTGTTTTGGCATTTTTTGCAAGTCAGAAGCATTACCCTGACTTGAGCATTGACTTGACTGTTGACTTCAGTAAGTGCTACTTGTTGGGGCAGTTTTAATTGACAAAAGCAACAGAATGTATTGGATGCCATATTTTGTGAGAATCAATCTCAGATCACTTCAAACAGAGCCACTGGTGATTCTTGTGTTCATAAGTGCTCCTCTTTGGGGTTGTCTTGGTTGTGACCAATTCCTCAATGGAAATACAACAAGCTGTTGGGGTACCATTTGAAAAACTTAAACAGGAGATACACTGATTTTACTCACATACTGAGATGCAAGACAAGTCATTATGATGCACTCCAATTCTAGAATGCAAGACATGAAAAGTGCTTTGATGTTGGGATTTGATTCTTCACTCAATTCCTCTTTGTATTGCTTTACAGCATTTCTGATGGTGCTGCAACTGCATGAGACAATGAGTTGCATCAAGAAACCCCATTGGAGTCTGATTGACCACTCATCAACTTCTAATGGAATGCAAGAATGATGGTTGTCTGTTCAAGTACAAATAGTGCTATTGTTTACTTCCCATTGTCAAGACCATTGAAACTTCATGGAAAAGGAGGCGGAGTTGTGGACATTGCTGCATTCTGTATTTAAGATGGGCAAATCTGTGCAGGAAACATCTCTTCCATTGCAACTGGAACACAGCACAGAAAATACCAGAAAGAAGCATATGGACTAAGGAGGAAGTAAGCAAAGAAGATTGCTGACAGGGTGTCTGTGATATTGACCCAACTTGAGTATTGAGTTGTGTTTGAATTCAGTAAGTGCCACTTGGTGGGGTGGCTGTACATGACATATCCTACAGTTTGTAAGAGAAGAGATGCCATTGGAATCACATTCGGATCACCTCAAATGGAGACATTGATGATTCTTGTGGTCATAAGTGCTTCTCTTTGGGGTTGTCTTGGTTGTGAGTTCTTCAACAGAAATGTAATCCTTTTCACTTGACCAGCTAAATGCATGAATTTATCACCAATATTACCCAAACACAAGCACTCACATGAGTTTTGAATGCAGTAAGTGCTTCTTGTTGGGGTAGTTTTGCTGATCCCTGAAGCCCCCAGAGTTCATCAGGACAGCAATTTTAGGTCATTTCTTAGTGGAAGAAGAAAACTGTTTTGGCATTTTTTGCAAGTCAGAAGCATTACCCTGACTTGAGCATTGACTTGACTGTTGACTTCAGTAAGTGCTACTTGTTGGGGCAGTTTTAATTGACAAAAGCAACAGAATGTATTGGATGCCATATTTTGTGAGAATCAATCTCAGATCACTTCAAACAGAGCCACTGGTGATTCTTGTGTTCATAAGTGCTCCTCTTTGGGGTTGTCTTGGTTGTGACCAATTCCTCAATGGAAATACAACAAGCTGTTGGGGTACCATTTGAAAAACTTCAATAGGAGATACACTGATTTTACTCACATACTGAGATGCAAGACAAGTCATTATGATGCACTCCAATTCTAGAATGCAAGACATGAAAAGTGCTTTGATGTTGGGATTTGATTCTTCACTCAATTCCTCTTTGTATTGCTTTACAGCATTTCTGATGGTGCTGCAACTGCATGAGACAATGAGTTGCATCAAGAAAACCCATTGGAGTCTGATTGACCACTCATCAACTTCTAATGGAATGCAATAATGATGGTTGTCTGTTCAAGTACAAATAGTGCTATTGTTTACTTCCCATTGTCAAGACCATTGAAACTTCATGGAAAAGGAGGCAGAGTTGTGGACATTGCTGCATTCTGTATTTAAGATGGGCAAATCTGTGCAGGAAACATCTCTTCCATTGCAACTGGAACACAGCACAGAAAATACCAGAAAGAAGCATATGGACTAAGGAGAAAGTAAGCAAAGAAGATTGCTGACAGGGTGTCTGTGATATTGACCCAACTTGAGCATTGAGTTGTGTTTGAATTCAGTAAGTGCCACTTGGTGGGGTGGCTGTACATGACATATCCTACAGTTTGTAAGAGAAGAGATGCCATTGGAATCACATTCGGATCACCTCAAATGGAGACATTGATGATTCTTGTGGTCATAAGTGCTTCTCTTTGGGGTTGTCTTGGTTGTGAGTTCTTCAACAGAAATGTAATCCTTTTCACTTGACCAGCTAAATGCATGAATTTATCACCAATATTACCCAAACACAAGCACTCACATGAGTTTTGAATGCAGTAAGTGCTTCTTGTTGGGGTAGTTTTGCTGATCCCTGAAGCCCCCAGAGTTCATCAGGACAGCAATTTTAGGTCATTTCTTAGTGGAAGAAGAAAAATGTTTGGGCATTTTTTGCAAGTCAGAAGCATTACCCTGACTTGAGCATTGACTTGACTGTTGACTTCAGTAAGTGCTACTTGTTGGGGCAGTTTTAATTGACAAAAGCAACAGAATGTATTGGATGCCATATTTTGGAGAGAATCAATCTCAGATCACTTCAAACAGAGCCACTGGTGATTCTTGTGTTCATAAGTGCTCCTCTTTGGGGTTGTCTTGGTTGTGACCAATTCCTCAATGGGAATACAACAAGCTGTTGGGGTACCATTTGAAAAACTTCAATAGGAGATACACTGATTTTACTCACATACTGAGATGCAAGACAAGTCATTATGATGCACTCCAATTCTAGAATGCAAGACATGAAAAGTGCTTTGATGTTGGGATTTGATTCTTCACTCAATTCCTCTTTGTATTGCTTTACAGCATTTCTGATGGTGCTGCAACTGCATGAGACAATGAGTTGCATCAAGAAACCCCATTGGAGTCTGATTGACCACTCATCAACTTCTAATGGAATGCAAGAATGATGGTTGTCTGTTCAAGTACAAATAGTGCTATTGTTTACTTCCCATTGTCAAGACCATTGAAACTTCATGGAAAAGGAGGCGGAGTTGTGGACATTGCTGCATTCTGTATTTAAGATGGGCAAATCTGTGCAGGAAACATCTCTTCCATTGCAACTGGAACACAGCACAGAAAATACCAGAAAGAAGCATATGGACTAAGGAGGAAGTAAGCAAAGAAGATTGCTGACAGGGTGTCTGTGATATTGACCCAACTTGAGTATTGAGTTGTGTTTGAATTCAGTAAGTGCCACTTGGTGGGGTGGCTGTACATGACATATCCTACAGTTTGTAAGAGAAGAGATGCCATTGGAATCACATTCGGATCACCTCAAATGGAGACATTGATGATTCTTGTGGTCATAAGTGCTTCTCTTTGGGGTTGTCTTGGTTGTGAGTTCTTCAACAGAAATGTAATCCTTTTCACTTGACCAGCTAAATGCATGAATTTATCACCAATATTACCCAAACACAAGCACTCACATGAGTTTTGAATGCAGTAAGTGCTTCTTGTTGGGGTAGTTTTGCTGATCCCTGAAGCCCCCAGAGTTCATCAGGACAGCAATTTTAGGTCATTTCTTAGTGGAAGAAGAAAACTGTTTTGGCATTTTTTGCAAGTCAGAAGCATTACCCTGACTTGAGCATTGACTTGACTGTTGACTTCAGTAAGTGCTACTTGTTGGGGCAGTTTTAATTGACAAAAGCAACAGAATGTATTGGATGCCATATTTTGGAGAGAATCAATCTCAGATCACTTCAAACAGAGCCACTGGTGATTCTTGTGTTCATAAGTGCTCCTCTTTGGGGTTGTCTTGGTTGTGACCAATTCCTCAATGGAAATACAACAAGCTGTTGGGGTACCATTTGAAAAACTTCAATAGGAGATACACTGATTTTACTCACATACTGAGATGCAAGACAAGTCATTATGATGCACTCCAATTCTAGAATGCAAGACATGAAAAGTGCTTTGATGTTGGGATTTGATTCTTCACTCAATTCCTCTTTGTATTGCTTTACAGCATTTCTGATGGTGCTGCAACTGCATGAGACAATGAGTTGCATCAAGAAACCCCATTGGAGTCTGATTGACCACTCATCAACTTCTAATGGAATGCAAGAATGATGGTTGTCTGTTCAAGTACAAATAGTGCTATTGTTTACTTCCCATTGTCAAGACCATTGAAACTTCATGGAAAAGGAGGCGGAGTTGTGGACATTGCTGCATTCTGTATTTAAGATGGGCAAATCTGTGCAGGAAACATCTCTTCCATTGCAACTGGAACACAGCACAGAAAATACCAGAAAGAAGCATATGGACTAAGGAGGAAGTAAGCAAAGAAGATTGCTGACAGGGTGTCTGTGATATTGACCCAACTTGAGTATTGAGTTGTGTTTGAATTCAGTAAGTGCCACTTGGTGGGGTGGCTGTACATGACATATCCTACAGTTTGTAAGAGAAGAGATGCCATTGGAATCACATTCGGATCACCTCAAATGGAGACATTGATGATTCTTGTGGTCATAAGTGCTTCTCTTTGGGGTTGTCTTGGTTGTGAGTTCTTCAACAGAAATGTAATCCTTTTCACTTGACCAGCTAAATGCATGAATTTATCACCAATATTACCCAAACACAAGCACTCACATGAGTTTTGAATGCAGTAAGTGCTTCTTGTTGGGGTAGTTTTGCTGATCCCTGAAGCCCCCAGAGTTCATCAGGACAGCAATTTTAGGTCATTTCTTAGTGGAAGAAGAAAAATGTTTGGGCATTTTTTGCAAGTCAGAAGCATTACCCTGACTTGAGCATTGACTTGACTGTTGACTTCAGTAAGTGCTACTTGTTGGGGCAGTTTTAATTGACAAAAGCAACAGAATGTATTGGATGCCATATTTTGGAGAGAATCAATCTCAGATCACTTCAAACAGAGCCACTGGTGATTCTTGTGTTCATAAGTGCTCCTCTTTGGGGTTGTCTTGGTTGTGACCAATTCCTCAATGGAAATACAACAAGCTGTTGGGGTACCATTTGAAAAACTTCAATAGGAGATACACTGATTTTACTCACATACTGAGATGCAAGACAAGTCATTATGATGCACTCCAATTCTAGAATGCAAGACATGAAAAGTGCTTTGATGTTGGGATTTGATTCTTCACTCAATTCCTCTTTGTATTGCTTTACAGCATTTCTGATGGTGCTGCAACTGCATGAGACAATGAGTTGCATCAAGAAACCCCATTGGAGTCTGATTGACCACTCATCAACTTCTAATGGAATGCAAGAATGATGGTTGTCTGTTCAAGTACAAATAGTGCTATTGTTTACTTCCCATTGTCAAGACCATTGAAACTTCATGGAAAAGGAGGCGGAGTTGTGGACATTGCTGCATTCTGTATTTAAGATGGGCAAATCTGTGCAGGAAACATCTCTTCCATTGCAACTGGAACACAGCACAGAAAATACCAGAAAGAAGCATATGGACTAAGGAGGAAGTAAGCAAAGAAGATTGCTGACAGGGTGTCTGTGATATTGACCCAACTTGAGTATTGAGTTGTGTTTGAATTCAGTAAGTGCCACTTGGTGGGGTGGCTGTACATGACATATCCTACAGTTTGTAAGAGAAGAGATGCCATTGGAATCACATTCGGATCACCTCAAATGGAGACATTGATGATTCTTGTGGTCATAAGTGCTTCTCTTTGGGGTTGTCTTGGTTGTGAGTTCTTCAACAGAAATGTAATCCTTTTCACTTGACCAGCTAAATGCATGAATTTATCACCAATATTACCCAAACACAAGCACTCACATGAGTTTTGAATGCAGTAAGTGCTTCTTGTTGGGGTAGTTTTGCTGATCCCTGAAGCCCCCAGAGTTCATCAGGACAGCAATTTTAGGTCATTTCTTAGTGGAAGAAGAAAACTGTTTTGGCATTTTTTGCAAGTCAGAAGCATTACCCTGACTTGAGCATTGACTTGACTGTTGACTTCAGTAAGTGCTACTTGTTGGGGCAGTTTTAATTGACAAAAGCAACAGAATGTATTGGATGCCATATTTTGGAGAGAATCAATCTCAGATCACTTCAAACAGAGCCACTGGTGATTCTTGTGTTCATAAGTGCTCCTCTTTGGGGTTGTCTTGGTTGTGACCAATTCCTCAATGGAAATACAACAAGCTGTTGGGGTACCATTTGAAAAACTTCAATAGGAGATACACTGATTTTACTCACATACTGAGATGCAAGACAAGTCATTATGATGCACTCCAATTCTAGAATGCAAGACATGAAAAGTGCTTTGATGTTGGGATTTGATTCTTCACTCAATTCCTCTTTGTATTGCTTTACAGCATTTCTGATGGTGCTGCAACTGCATGAGACAATGAGTTGCATCAAGAAACCCCATTGGAGTCTGATTGACCACTCATCAACTTCTAATGGAATGCAAGAATGATGGTTGTCTGTTCAAGTACAAATAGTGCTATTGTTTACTTCCCATTGTCAAGACCATTGAAACTTCATGGAAAAGGAGGCGGAGTTGTGGACATTGCTGCATTCTGTATTTAAGATGGGCAAATCTGTGCAGGAAACATCTCTTCCATTGCAACTGGAACACAGCACAGAAAATACCAGAAAGAAGCATATGGACTAAGGAGGAAGTAAGCAAAGAAGATTGCTGACAGGGTGTCTGTGATATTGACCCAACTTGAGTATTGAGTTGTGTTTGAATTCAGTAAGTGCCACTTGGTGGGGTGGCTGTACATGACATATCCTACAGTTTGTAAGAGAAGAGATGCCATTGGAATCACATTCGGATCACCTCAAATGGAGACATTGATGATTCTTGTGGTCATAAGTGCTTCTCTTTGGGGTTGTCTTGGTTGTGAGTTCTTCAACAGAAATGTAATCCTTTTCACTTGACCAGCTAAATGCATGAATTTATCACCAATATTACCCAAACACAAGCACTCACATGAGTTTTGAATGCAGTAAGTGCTTCTTGTTGGGGTAGTTTTGCTGATCCCTGAAGCCCCCAGAGTTCATCAGGACAGCAATTTTAGGTCATTTCTTAGTGGAAGAAGAAAACTGTTTTGGCATTTTTTGCAAGTCAGAAGCATTACCCTGACTTGAGCATTGACTTGACTGTTGACTTCAGTAAGTGCTACTTGTTGGGGCAGTTTTAATTGACAAAAGCAACAGAATGTATTGGATGCCATATTTTGGAGAGAATCAATCTCAGATCACTTCAAACAGAGCCACTGGTGATTCTTGTGTTCATAAGTGCTCCTCTTTGGGGTTGTCTTGGTTGTGACCAATTCCTCAATGGAAATACAACAAGCTGTTGGGGTACCATTTGAAAAACTTCAATAGGAGATACACTGATTTTACTCACATACTGAGATGCAAGACAAGTCATTATGATGCACTCCAATTCTAGAATGCAAGACATGAAAAGTGCTTTGATGTTGGGATTTGATTCTTCACTCAATTCCTCTTTGTATTGCTTTACAGCATTTCTGATGGTGCTGCAACTGCATGAGACAATGAGTTGCATCAAGAAACCCCATTGGAGTCTGATTGACCACTCATCAACTTCTAATGGAATGCAAGAATGATGGTTGTCTGTTCAAGTACAAATAGTGCTATTGTTTACTTCCCATTGTCAAGACCATTGAAACTTCATGGAAAAGGAGGCGGAGTTGTGGACATTGCTGCATTCTGTATTTAAGATGGGCAAATCTGTGCAGGAAACATCTCTTCCATTGCAACTGGAACACAGCACAGAAAATACCAGAAAGAAGCATATGGACTAAGGAGGAAGTAAGCAAAGAAGATTGCTGACAGGGTGTCTGTGATATTGACCCAACTTGAGTATTGAGTTGTGTTTGAATTCAGTAAGTGCCACTTGGTGGGGTGGCTGTACATGACATATCCTACAGTTTGTAAGAGAAGAGATGCCATTGGAATCACATTCGGATCACCTCAAATGGAGACATTGATGATTCTTGTGGTCATAAGTGCTTCTCTTTGGGGTTGTCTTGGTTGTGAGTTCTTCAACAGAAATGTAATCCTTTTCACTTGACCAGCTAAATGCATGAATTTATCACCAATATTACCCAAACACAAGCACTCACATGAGTTTTGAATGCAGTAAGTGCTTCTTGTTGGGGTAGTTTTGCTGATCCCTGAAGCCCCCAGAGTTCATCAGGACAGCAATTTTAGGTCATTTCTTAGTGGAAGAAGAAAAATGTTTGGGCATTTTTTGCAAGTCAGAAGCATTACCCTGACTTGAGCATTGACTTGACTGTTGACTTCAGTAAGTGCTACTTGTTGGGGCAGTTTTAATTGACAAAAGCAACAGAATGTATTGGATGCCATATTTTGGAGAGAATCAATCTCAGATCACTTCAAACAGAGCCACTGGTGATTCTTGTGTTCATAAGTGCTCCTCTTTGGGGTTGTCTTGGTTGTGACCAATTCCTCAATGGAAATACAACAAGCTGTTGGGGTACCATTTGAAAAACTTCAACAGGAGATACACTGATTTTACTCACATACTGAGATGCAAGACAAGTCATTATGATGCACTCCAATTCTAGAATGCAAGACATGAAAAGTGCTTTGATGTTGGGATTTGATTCTTCACTCAATTCCTCTTTGTATTGCTTTACAGCATTTCTGATGGTGCTGCAACTGCATGAGACAATGAGTTGCATCAAGAAACCCCATTGGAGTCTGATTGACCACTCATCAACTTCTAATGGAATGCAAGAATGATGGTTGTCTGTTCAAGTACAAATAGTGCTATTGTTTACTTCCCATTGTCAAGACCATTGAAACTTCATGGAAAAGGAGGCGGAGTTGTGGACATTGCTGCATTCTGTATTTAAGATGGGCAAATCTGTGCAGGAAACATCTCTTCCATTGCAACTGGAACACAGCACAGAAAATACCAGAAAGAAGCATATGGACTAAGGAGGAAGTAAGCAAAGAAGATTGCTGACAGGGTGTCTGTGATATTGACCCAACTTGAGTATTGAGTTGTGTTTGAATTCAGTAAGTGCCACTTGGTGGGGTGGCTGTACATGACATATCCTACAGTTTGTAAGAGAAGAGATGCCATTGGAATCACATTCGGATCACCTCAAATGGAGACATTGATGATTCTTGTGGTCATAAGTGCTTCTCTTTGGGGTTGTCTTGGTTGTGAGTTCTTCAACAGAAATGTAATCCTTTTCACTTGACCAGCTAAATGCATGAATTTATCACCAATATTACCCAAACACAAGCACTCACATGAGTTTTGAATGCAGTAAGTGCTTCTTGTTGGGGTAGTTTTGCTGATCCCTGAAGCCCCCAGAGTTCATCAGGACAGCAATTTTAGGTCATTTCTTAGTGGAAGAAGAAAACTGTTTTGGCATTTTTTGCAAGTCAGAAGCATTACCCTGACTTGAGCATTGACTTGACTGTTGACTTCAGTAAGTGCTACTTGTTGGGGCAGTTTTAATTGACAAAAGCAACAGAATGTATTGGATGCCATATTTTGGAGAGAATCAATCTCAGATCACTTCAAACAGAGCCACTGGTGATTCTTGTGTTCATAAGTGCTCCTCTTTGGGGTTGTCTTGGTTGTGACCAATTCCTCAATGGAAATACAACAAGCTGTTGGGGTACCATTTGAAAAACTTCAATAGGAGATACACTGATTTTACTCACATACTGAGATGCAAGACAAGTCATTATGATGCACTCCAATTCTAGAATGCAAGACATGAAAAGTGCTTTGATGTTGGGATTTGATTCTTCACTCAATTCCTCTTTGTATTGCTTTACAGCATTTCTGATGGTGCTGCAACTGCATGAGACAATGAGTTGCATCAAGAAACCCCATTGGAGTCTGATTGACCACTCATCAACTTCTAATGGAATGCAAGAATGATGGTTGTCTGTTCAAGTACAAATAGTGCTATTGTTTACTTCCCATTGTCAAGACCATTGAAACTTCATGGAAAAGGAGGCGGAGTTGTGGACATTGCTGCATTCTGTATTTAAGATGGGCAAATCTGTGCAGGAAACATCTCTTCCATTGCAACTGGAACACAGCACAGAAAATACCAGAAAGAAGCATATGGACTAAGGAGGAAGTAAGCAAAGAAGATTGCTGACAGGGTGTCTGTGATATTGACCCAACTTGAGTATTGAGTTGTGTTTGAATTCAGTAAGTGCCACTTGGTGGGGTGGCTGTACATGACATATCCTACAGTTTGTAAGAGAAGAGATGCCATTGGAATCACATTCGGATCACCTCAAATGGAGACATTGATGATTCTTGTGGTCATAAGTGCTTCTCTTTGGGGTTGTCTTGGTTGTGAGTTCTTCAACAGAAATGTAATCCTTTTCACTTGACCAGCTAAATGCATGAATTTATCACCAATATTACCCAAACACAAGCACTCACATGAGTTTTGAATGCAGTAAGTGCTTCTTGTTGGGGTAGTTTTGCTGATCCCTGAAGCCCCCAGAGTTCATCAGGACAGCAATTTTAGGTCATTTCTTAGTGGAAGAAGAAAACTGTTTTGGCATTTTTTGCAAGTCAGAAGCATTACCCTGACTTGAGCATTGACTTGACTGTTGACTTCAGTAAGTGCTACTTGTTGGGGCAGTTTTAATTGACAAAAGCAACAGAATGTATTGGATGCCATATTTTGTGAGAATCAATCTCAGATCACTTCAAACAGAGCCACTGGTGATTCTTGTGTTCATAAGTGCTCCTCTTTGGGGTTGTCTTGGTTGTGACCAATTCCTCAATGGAAATACAACAAGCTGTTGGGGTACCATTTGAAAAACTTCAATAGGAGATACACTGATTTTACTCACATACTGAGATGCAAGACAAGTCATTATGATGCACTCCAATTCTAGAATGCAAGACATGAAAAGTGCTTTGATGTTGGGATTTGATTCTTCACTCAATTCCTCTTTGTATTGCTTTACAGCATTTCTGATGGTGCTGCAACTGCATGAGACAATGAGTTGCATCAAGAAAACCCATTGGAGTCTGATTGACCACTCATCAACTTCAAATGGAATGCAAGAATGATGGTTGTCTGTTCAAGTACAAATAGTGCTATTGTTTACTTCCCATTGTCAAGACCATTGAAACTTCATGGAAAAGGAGGCGGAGTTGTGGACATTGCTGCATTCTGTATTTAAGATGGACAAATCTGTGCAGGAAACATCTCTTCCATTGCAACTGGAACACAGCACAGAAAATACCAGAAAGAAGCATATGGACTAAGGAGGAAGTAAGCAAAGAAGATTGCTGACAGGGTGTCTGTGATATTGACCCAACTTGAGTATTGAGTTTTGTTTGAATTCAGTAAGTGCCACTTGGTGGGGTGGCTGTACATGACATATCCTACAGTTTGTAAGAGAAGAGATGCCATTGGAATCACATTCGGATCACCTCAAATGGAGACATTGATGATTCTTGTGGTCATAAGTGCTTCTCTTTGGGGTTGTCTTGGTTGTGAGTTCTTCAACAGAAATGTAATCCTTTTCACTTGACCAGCTAAATGCATGAATTTATCACCAATATTACCCAAACACAAGCACTCACATGAGTTTTGAATGCAGTAAGTGCTTCTTGTTGGGGTAGTTTTGCTGATCCCTGAAGCCCCCAGAGTTCATCAGGACAGCAATTTTAGGTCATTTCTTAGTGGAAGAAGAAAACTGTTTTGGCATTTTTTGCAAGTCAGAAGCATTACCCTGACTTGAGCATTGACTTGACTGTTGACTTCAGTAAGTGCTACTTGTTGGGGCAGTTTTAATTGACAAAAGCAACAGAATGTATTGGATGCCATATTTTGGATCACCTCGAATGGAGACATTGATGATTCCTGTGGTCACCAGTGCTTCTCTTTGGGGTTGTCTTGGTTGTGAGTTCTTCAACAGAAATATAATCTTTTTATCTTGACCAGCTAAATGCATGAATTTATCACCAATATTACCCAAACACAAGCACTCATGAGTTTTCAATGCAGTAAGTGTTTCTTGTTGGGGTGGTTTTGTTGATCCCAGGACAGCAATTTCAGGTCATTTCTTACTGGAAGAAGAAAACTGACCTGAGCATTGACTTGACTGTTGACTTCAGTAAGTGCTACTTGTTGGGGCAGTTTTAATTGACAAAAGCAACAGAATGTATTGGATGCCATATTTTGTGAGAATCAATCTCAGATCACCTCAAATAGAGCCACTGGTGATTCTTCTGTTCAAAAGTGCTCCTCTTTGGGGTTGTCTTGGTTGTGACCAGTTCCTCAAAGGAAATACAACAAGCTGTTGGGGTTCCATTTGAAAACGTCAATAGGAGATACACTAATTTTACTCACATACTGAGATGCAAGACAAGTCATTATGATGCACTCCAATTCTAGAATGCAAGACATGAAAAGTGCTTTGATGTTGGGATTTGATTCTTCACTCAATTCCTCTTTGTATTGCTTTACAGCATTTCTGATGGTGCTGCAACTGCATGAGACAATGAGTTGCATCAAGAAAACCCATTGGAGTCTGATTGACCACTCATCAACTTCTAATGGAATGCAAGAATGATGGTTGTCAGTTCAAGTACAAATAGTGCTATTATTTACTTCCCATTGTCAAGACCATTGAAACTTCCTGGAAAAGGAGGCGGAGTTGTGGACATTGCTGCATTCTGTATTTAAGATGGGCAAATCTGTGCAGGAAACATCTCTTCCATTGCAACTGGAACACAGCACAGAAAATACCAGAAAGAAGCATATGGACTAAGGATGAAGTAAGCAAAGAAGATTGCTGACAGGGTGTCTGTGATATTGACCCAACTTGAGTATTGAGTTGTGTTTGAATTCAGTAAGTGCCACTTGGTGGGGTGGCTGTACATGACATATCCTACAGTTTGTAAGAGAAGAGATGCCATTGGAATCACATTCGGATCACCTCAAATGGAGACATTGATGATTCTTGTGGTCATAAGTGCTTCTCTTTGGGGTTGTCTTGGTTGTGAGTTCTTCAACAGAAATGTAATCCTTTTCACTTGACCAGCTAAATGCATGAATTTATCACCAATATTACCCAAACACAAGCACTCACATGAGTTTTGAATGCAGTAAGTGCTTCTTGTTGGGGTAGTTTTGCTGATCCCTGAAGCCCCCAGAGTTCATCAGGACAGCAATTTTAGGTCATTTCTTAGTGGAAGAAGAAAACTGTTTTGGCATTTTTTGCAAGTCAGAAGCATTACCCTGACTTGAGCATTGACTTGACTGTTGACTTCAGTAAGTGCTACTTGTTGGGGCAGTTTTAATTGACAAAAGCAACAGAATGTATTGGATGCCATATTTTGTGAGAATCAATCTCAGATCACTTCAAACAGAGCCACTGGTGATTCTTGTGTTCATAAGTGCTCCTCTTTGGGGTTGTCTTGGTTGTGACCAATTCCTCAATGGAAATACAACAAGCTGTTGGGGTACCATTTGAAAAACTTCAATAGGAGATACACTGATTTTACTCACATACTGAGATGCAAGACAAGTCATTATGATGCACTCCAATTCTAGAATGCAAGACATGAAAAGTGCTTTGATGTTGGGATTTGATTCTTCACTCAATTCCTCTTTGTATTGCTTTACAGCATTTCTGATGGTGCTGCAACTGCATGAGACAATGAGTTGCATCAAGAAAACCCATTGGAGTCTGATTGACCACTCATCAACTTCTAATGGAATGCAAGAATGATGGTTGTCTGTTCAAGTACAAATAGTGCTATTGTTTACTTCCCATTGTCAAGACCATTGAAACTTCATGGAAAAGGAGGCGGAGTTGTGGACATTGCTGCATTCTGTATTTAAGATGGACAAATCTGTGCAGGAAACATCTCTTCCATTGCAACTGGAACACAGCACAGAAAATACCAGAAAGAAGCATATGGACTAAGGATGAAGTAAGCAAAGAAGATTGCTGACAGGGTGTCTGTGATATTGACCCAACTTGAGTATTGAGTTTTGTTTGAATTCAGTAAGTGCCACTTGGTGGGGTGGCTGTACATGACATATCCTACAGTTTGTAAGAGAAGAGATGCCATTGGAATCACATTCGGATCACCTCAAATGGAGACATTGATGATTCTTGTGGTCATAAGTGCTTCTCTTTGGGGTTGTCTTGGTTGTGAGTTCTTCAACAGAAATGTAATCCTTTTCACTTGACCAGCTAAATGCATGAATTTATCACCAATATTACCCAAACACAAGCACTCACATGAGTTTTGAATGCAGTAAGTGCTTCTTGTTGGGGTAGTTTTGCTGATCCCTGAAGCCCCCAGAGTTCATCAGGACAGCAATTTTAGGTCATTTCTTAGTGGAAGAAGAAAACTGTTTTGGCATTTTTTGCAAGTCAGAAGCATTACCCTGACTTGAGCATTGACTTGACTGTTGACTTCAGTAAGTGCTACTTGTTGGGGCAGTTTTAATTGACAAAAGCAACAGAATGTATTGGATGCCATATTTTGGATCACCTCGAATGGAGACATTGATGATTCCTGTGGTCACCAGTGCTTCTCTTTGGGGTTGTCTTGGTTGTGAGTTCTTCAACAGAAATGTAATCCTTTTATCTTGACCAGCTAAATGCATGAATTTATCACCAATATTACCCAAACACAAGCACTCATGAGTTTTCAATGCAGTAAGTGTTTCTTGTTGGGGTGGTTTTGTTGATCCCAGGACAGCAATTTCAGGTCATTTCTTACTGGAAGAAGAAAACTGACCTGAGCATTGACTTGACTGTTGACTTCAGTAAGTGCTACTTGTTGGGGCAGTTTTAATTGACAAAAGCAACAGAATGTATTGGATGCCATATTTTGTGAGAATCAATCTCAGATCACCTCAAATAGAGCCACTGGTGATTCTTCTGTTCAAAAGTGCTCCTCTTTGGGGTTGTCTTGGTTGTGACCAGTTCCTCAAAGGAAATACAACAAGCTGTTGGGGTTCCATTTGAAAACGTCAATAGGAGATACACTAATTTTACTCACATACTGAGATGCAAGACAAGTCATTATGATGCACTCCAATTCTAGAATGCAAGACATGAAAAGTGCTTTGATGTTGGGATTTGATTCTTCACTCAATTCCTCTTTGTATTGCTTTACAGCATTTCTGATGGTGCTGCAACTGCATGAGACAATGAGTTGCATCAAGAAAACCCATTGGAGTCTGATTGACCACTCATCAACTTCTAATGGAATGCAAGAATGATGGTTGTCAGTTCAAGTACAAATAGTGCTATTATTTACTTCCCATTGTCAAGACCATTGAAACTTCCTGGAAAAGGAGGCGGAGTTGTGGACATTGCTGCATTCTGTATTTAAGATGGGCAAATCTGTGCAGGAAACATCTCTTCCATTGCAACTGGAACACAGCACAGAAAATACCAGAAAGAAGCATATGGACTAAGGATGAAGTAAGCAAAGAAGATTGCTGACAGGGTGTCTGTGATATTGACCCAACTTGAGTATTGAGTTGTGTTTGAATTCAGTAAGTGCCACTTGGTGGGGTGGCTGTACATGACATATCCTACAGTTTGTAAGAGAAGAGATGCCATTGGAATCACATTCGGATCACCTCAAATGGAGACATTGATGATTCTTGTGGTCATAAGTGCTTCTCTTTGGGGTTGTCTTGGTTGTGAGTTCTTCAACAGAAATGTAATCCTTTTCACTTGACCAGCTAAATGCATGAATTTATCACCAATATTACCCAAACACAAGCACTCACATGAGTTTTGAATGCAGTAAGTGCTTCTTGTTGGGGTAGTTTTGCTGATCCCTGAAGCCCCCAGAGTTCATCAGGACAGCAATTTTAGGTCATTTCTTAGTGGAAGAAGAAAACTGTTTTGGCATTTTTTGCAAGTCAGAAGCATTACCCTGACTTGAGCATTGACTTGACTGTTGACTTCAGTAAGTGCTACTTGTTGGGGCAGTTTTAATTGACAAAAGCAACAGAATGTATTGGATGCCATATTTTGTGAGAATCAATCTCAGATCACTTCAAACAGAGCCACTGGTGATTCTTGTGTTCATAAGTGCTCCTCTTTGGGGTTGTCTTGGTTGTGACCAATTCCTCAATGGAAATACAACAAGCTGTTGGGGTACCATTTGAAAAACTTCAATAGGAGATACACTGATTTTACTCACATACTGAGATGCAAGACAAGTCATTATGATGCACTCCAATTCTAGAATGCAAGACATGAAAAGTGCTTTGATGTTGGGATTTGATTCTTCACTCAATTCCTCTTTGTATTGCTTTACAGCATTTCTGATGGTGCTGCAACTGCATGAGACAATGAGTTGCATCAAGAAAACCCATTGGAGTCTGATTGACCACTCATCAACTTCTAATGGAATGCAAGAATGATGGTTGTCTGTTCAAGTACAAATAGTGCTATTGTTTACTTCCCATTGTCAAGACCATTGAAACTTCATGGAAAAGGAGGCGGAGTTGTGGACATTGCTGCATTCTGTATTTAAGATGGACAAATCTGTGCAGGAAACATCTCTTCCATTGCAACTGGAACACAGCACAGAAAATACCAGAAAGAAGCATATGGACTAAGGAGGAAGTAAGCAAAGAAGATTGCTGACAGGGTGTCTGTGATATTGACCCAACTTGAGTATTGAGTTTTGTTTGAATTCAGTAAGTGCCACTTGGTGGGGTGGCTGTACATGACATATCCTACAGTTTGTAAGAGAAGAGATGCCATTGGAATCACATTCGGATCACCTCAAATGGAGACATTGATGATTCTTGTGGTCATAAGTGCTTCTCTTTGGGGTTGTCTTGGTTGTGAGTTCTTCAACAGAAATGTAATCCTTTTCACTTGACCAGCTAAATGCATGAATTTATCACCAATATTACCCAAACACAAGCACTCACATGAGTTTTGAATGCAGTAAGTGCTTCTTGTTGGGGTAGTTTTGCTGATCCCTGAAGCCCCCAGAGTTCATCAGGACAGCAATTTTAGGTCATTTCTTAGTGGAAGAAGAAAACTGTTTTGGCATTTTTTGCAAGTCAGAAGCATTACCCTGACTTGAGCATTGACTTGACTGTTGACTTCAGTAAGTGCTACTTGTTGGGGCAGTTTTAATTGACAAAAGCAACAGAATGTATTGGATGCCATATTTTGGATCACCTCGAATGGAGACATTGATGATTCCTGTGGTCACCAGTGCTTCTCTTTGGGGTTGTCTTGGTTGTGAGTTCTTCAACAGAAATGTAATCCTTTTATCTTGACCAGCTAAATGCATGAATTTATCACCAATATTACCCAAACACAAGCACTCATGAGTTTTCAATGCAGTAAGTGTTTCTTGTTGGGGTGGTTTTGTTGATCCCAGGACAGCAATTTCAGGTCATTTCTTACTGGAAGAAGAAAACTGACCTGAGCATTGACTTGACTGTTGACTTCAGTAAGTGCTACTTGTTGGGGCAGTTTTAATTGACAAAAGCAACAGAATGTATTGGATGCCATATTTTGTGAGAATCAATCTCAGATCACCTCAAATAGAGCCACTGGTGATTCTTCTGTTCAAAAGTGCTCCTCTTTGGGGTTGTCTTGGTTGTGACCAGTTCCTCAAAGGAAATACAACAAGCTGTTGGGGTTCCATTTGAAAACGTCAATAGGAGATACACTAATTTTACTCACATACTGAGATGCAAGACAAGTCATTATGATGCACTCCAATTCTAGAATGCAAGACATGAAAAGTGCTTTGATGTTGGGATTTGATTCTTCACTCAATTCCTCTTTGTATTGCTTTACAGCATTTCTGATGGTGCTGCAACTGCATGAGACAATGAGTTGCATCAAGAAAACCCATTGGAGTCTGATTGACCACTCATCAACTTCTAATGGAATGCAAGAATGATGGTTGTCAGTTCAAGTACAAATAGTGCTATTATTTACTTCCCATTGTCAAGACCATTGAAACTTCCTGGAAAAGGAGGCGGAGTTGTGGACATTGCTGCATTCTGTATTTAAGATGGGCAAATCTGTGCAGGAAACATCTCTTCCATTGCAACTGGAACACAGCACAGAAAATACCAGAAAGAAGCATATGGACTAAGGATGAAGTAAGCAAAGAAGATTGCTGACAGGGTGTCTGTGATATTGACCCAACTTGAGTATTGAGTTGTGTTTGAATTCAGTAAGTGCCACTTGGTGGGGTGGCTGTACATGACATATCCTACAGTTTGTAAGAGAAGAGATGCCATTGGAATCACATTCGGATCACCTCAAATGGAGACATTGATGATTCTTGTGGTCATAAGTGCTTCTCTTTGGGGTTGTCTTGGTTGTGAGTTCTTCAACAGAAATGTAATCCTTTTCACTTGACCAGCTAAATGCATGAATTTATCACCAATATTACCCAAACACAAGCACTCACATGAGTTTTGAATGCAGTAAGTGCTTCTTGTTGGGGTAGTTTTGCTGATCCCTGAAGCCCCCAGAGTTCATCAGGACAGCAATTTTAGGTCATTTCTTAGTGGAAGAAGAAAACTGTTTTGGCATTTTTTGCAAGTCAGAAGCATTACCCTGACTTGAGCATTGACTTGACTGTTGACTTCAGTAAGTGCTACTTGTTGGGGCAGTTTTAATTGACAAAAGCAACAGAATGTATTGGATGCCATATTTTGGATCACCTCGAATGGAGACATTGATGATTCCTGTGGTCACCAGTGCTTCTCTTTGGGGTTGTCTTGGTTGTGAGTTCTTCAACAGAAATATAATCTTTTTATCTTGACCAGCTAAATGCATGAATTTATCACCAATATTACCCAAACACAAGCACTCATGAGTTTTCAATGCAGTAAGTGTTTCTTGTTGGGGTGGTTTTGTTGATCCCAGGACAGCAATTTCAGGTCATTTCTTACTGGAAGAAGAAAACTGACCTGAGCATTGACTTGACTGTTGACTTCAGTAAGTGCTACTTGTTGGGGCAGTTTTAATTGACAAAAGCAACAGAATGTATTGGATGCCATATTTTGTGAGAATCAATCTCAGATCACCTCAAATAGAGCCACTGGTGATTCTTCTGTTCAAAAGTGCTCCTCTTTGGGGTTGTCTTGGTTGTGACCAGTTCCTCAAAGGAAATACAACAAGCTGTTGGGGTTCCATTTGAAAACGTCAATAGGAGATACACTAATTTTACTCACATACTGAGATGCAAGACAAGTCATTATGATGCACTCCAATTCTAGAATGCAAGACATGAAAAGTGCTTTGATGTTGGGATTTGATTCTTCACTCAATTCCTCTTTGTATTGCTTTACAGCATTTCTGATGGTGCTGCAACTGCATGAGACAATGAGTTGCATCAAGAAAACCCATTGGAGTCTGATTGACCACTCATCAACTTCTAATGGAATGCAAGAATGATGGTTGTCAGTTCAAGTACAAATAGTGCTATTATTTACTTCCCATTGTCAAGACCATTGAAACTTCCTGGAAAAGGAGGCGGAGTTGTGGACATTGCTGCATTCTGTATTTAAGATGGGCAAATCTGTGCAGGAAACATCTCTTCCATTGCAACTGGAACACAGCACAGAAAATACCAGAAAGAAGCATATGGACTAAGGATGAAGTAAGCAAAGAAGATTGCTGACAGGGTGTCTGTGATATTGACCCAACTTGAGTATTGAGTTGTGTTTGAATTCAGTAAGTGCCACTTGGTGGGGTGGCTGTACATGACATATCCTACAGTTTGTAAGAGAAGAGATGCCATTGGAATCACATTCGGATCACCTCAAATGGAGACATTGATGATTCTTGTGGTCATAAGTGCTTCTCTTTGGGGTTGTCTTGGTTGTGAGTTCTTCAACAGAAATGTAATCCTTTTCACTTGACCAGCTAAATGCATGAATTTATCACCAATATTACCCAAACACAAGCACTCACATGAGTTTTGAATGCAGTAAGTGCTTCTTGTTGGGGTAGTTTTGCTGATCCCTGAAGCCCCCAGAGTTCATCAGGACAGCAATTTTAGGTCATTTCTTAGTGGAAGAAGAAAACTGTTTTGGCATTTTTTGCAAGTCAGAAGCATTACCCTGACTTGAGCATTGACTTGACTGTTGACTTCAGTAAGTGCTACTTGTTGGGGCAGTTTTAATTGACAAAAGCAACAGAATGTATTGGATGCCATATTTTGTGAGAATCAATCTCAGATCACTTCAAACAGAGCCACTGGTGATTCTTGTGTTCATAAGTGCTCCTCTTTGGGGTTGTCTTGGTTGTGACCAATTCCTCAATGGAAATACAACAAGCTGTTGGGGTACCATTTGAAAAACTTCAATAGGAGATACACTGATTTTACTCACATACTGAGATGCAAGACAAGTCATTATGATGCACTCCAATTCTAGAATGCAAGACATGAAAAGTGCTTTGATGTTGGGATTTGATTCTTCACTCAATTCCTCTTTGTATTGCTTTACAGCATTTCTGATGGTGCTGCAACTGCATGAGACAATGAGTTGCATCAAGAAAACCCATTGGAGTCTGATTGACCACTCATCAACTTCTAATGGAATGCAAGAATGATGGTTGTCTGTTCAAGTACAAATAGTGCTATTGTTTACTTCCCATTGTCAAGACCATTGAAACTTCATGGAAAAGGAGGCGGAGTTGTGGACATTGCTGCATTCTGTATTTAAGATGGACAAATCTGTGCAGGAAACATCTCTTCCATTGCAACTGGAACACAGCACAGAAAATACCAGAAAGAAGCATATGGACTAAGGATGAAGTAAGCAAAGAAGATTGCTGACAGGGTGTCTGTGATATTGACCCAACTTGAGTATTGAGTTTTGTTTGAATTCAGTAAGTGCCACTTGGTGGGGTGGCTGTACATGACATATCCTACAGTTTGTAAGAGAAG